>NC_088407.1:26984092-27214092 GCF_034236695.1 Oncorhynchus nerka
AGTGTGGACCTGTTCATAATGTGGATCTATTCATAATGTGGACCTGTTCATAATGTGGACCTATTCATAGTGTGGACCTGTTCATAATGTGGATCTATTCATAGTGTGGACCTGTTCATAATGTGGATCTATTCATAATGTGGACCTGTTCATAATGTGGACCTGTTCATAATGTGGATCTATTCATAGTGTGGACCTATTCATAGTGTGGATCTATTCATAATGTGGACCTGTTCATAATGTGGATCTATTCATAGTGTGGACCTGTTCATAATGTGGATCTATTCATAGTGTGGACCTATTCATAGTGTGGATCTATTCATAATGTGGACCTGTTCATAATGTGGATCTATTCATAATGTGGACCTGTTCATAATGTGGATCTATTCATAATGTGGACCTGTTCATAATGTGGATCTATTCATAGTGTGGACCTGTTCATAATGTGGACCTATTCATAGTGTGGACCTGTTCATAATGTGGATCTATTCATAGTGTGGACCTGTTCATAATGTGGATCTATTCATAATGTGGATCTATTCATAATGTGGATTTATTCATAGTGTGGATCTATTCATAATGTGAATCTATTCATAATATGGATCTATTCATAATGTGGATCTATTCATAATGAGGATCTATTCATAATGTGGATCTATTCATAATATGAATCTATTCATAATGTGGATTTATTCATAATGAGGATCTATTCATAGTGTGGATCTATTCATAGTGTGGATCTATTCATAATGTGGATTTATTCATAGTGTGGATCTATTCATAATATGGATCTATTCATAGTGTGGATCTATTCATAATGTGGATTTATTCATAGTGTGGATCTATTCATAATGTGGATCTATTCATAATGTGGACATTTTCATAATATGGACCTGTTCATAGTGTGGATCTATTCATAGTGTGGATCTATTCATAATGTGGATCTATTCATAATGTGGATCTATTCATAGTGTGGATCTATTCATAGTGTGGATCTATTCATAATGTGGATCTATTCATAATGTGGACCTGTTCATAATGTGGACCTATTCATAGTGTGGACCTGTTCATAGTGTGGACCTGTTCATAATGTGGACCTGTTCATAGTGTGGACCTATTCATAGTGTGGACCTGTTCATAATGTGGATCTATTCATAATGTGGACCTATTCATAGTGTGGACCTGTTCATAATGTGGATCTATTCATAATGTGGACCTATTCATAGTGTGGACCTGTTCATAATGTGGACCTATTCATAGTGTGGACCTGTTCATAATGTGGACCTATTCATAGTGTGGACCTGTTCATAGTGTGGACCTATTCATAATGTGGACCTGTTCATAATGTGGATCCAGCTGTAAGGTTTTGAACCATACTCCCAATTCCAGAATGTAATCAAGGAATGCTTAACAGTTTTGCCACATTAGTTATGGTTGTGCTACAATGTTACTTTCACTGTCAACACAATGTGACTTGATGCTTTAGTGCATGTTTGTTTGGTAAAACTATTTGTCATAATAGTATGTACTGTATTAGTATGTTTGTTCTAGAAAAAAACAAAAGCTACAAATTAGATGAGGCTCATTGTCCACTTCATACTAATATATAAACTGATCTAAAACACTGTAACAAATTATATTACGCATTATGTAGCTCAACATTACAGCCAGCCATTCGGTTATGATAATTCAAAGTCATATAGCAGTACGAGTTAAAGCCTCTGCTACATTTATCATCTGTTTAAACTTGGCGAACAAATGGAGTTCCGAAAACATTCTCCTAATGTGTTCTCTGTTTCCACAAAGCGAGACAGAGCAAGAGAGAAAGAAAGTGATAGAAACAGAAAGAGAATGAGAGAGAAAGAGCCAAGTTTATCACTTATGACTCAGCCTCTTTGCCATGTTTTCAAACTGTGTCTACATTATGCCCGAGCATATTTTGGGGGTGGGGGAAGGGTGACAAAAAGTTGTGGTTGGGGCGTGGGGGGAGGGGGTCACTGGTAGTGGGGGTGGTCTGGTGGGCAGGTGGGTAAAGTCGAGGGGGCCAGAACAAGACCGATTATAGTTTTTTGGTGGGTGGCTGTAGTGGGGGATGGGGGGATGAAAAGAAAGAAAGCGCGAGCGAGAGAGAGAGGAGGGGTGGACCAGGGGGAGAGAAAGGGACGATTACTCAAGCCTGACTGGCTCCTCTGTGGGGACAGCTAGCCCACATCCACCCCCCCCCCCCCCCACACACACACACACACACCTCATTCACAGAGAATATGGAAGAGCGAGTTCAAAGGGCTATGCTCCGATCAGAATTCTTTAACCCACATCTGAGGCCTCTCCCTCCTTCCCTGAGCTCTGGGTCCTTGGAAGATGCCTCTGCACATGCCTTGGCTTAGACTAGATTTAATTGGCATTAATCGCTTTTGAAACTTCTCGCCTTCTCCCTCTTCATTTTTCTCCCTCCCTCCATTTTTCTGTCTCCCTGCTCTCCGTCCTTCCATTTCTCCTTTTCCTTCTTTCTGCTAGCTAAGCTCGATTCCCTTCTCTGTCTTTCTATCTGTCCCTTCATACTTTAAAAAATATTTTCCCCTCTCCCTCTATTTCCATTTACCCCTCAGCCTTTTTCTCTCATTCTTTCTTTCTTTTTCTCTCTCTCTCTCTCTCTCTCTCTCTCTCTCTCTCTCTCTCTCCCTCTCTCTCTCTAATAAGTTCCAGATGTGGTTCTCACATTCCTTTAGTCAGTGGAGAGGAGAGGAAAGGAGAGGGGGAGGGGTCAGAAGAAGCACATGAATTAAAAGAGGGAGCACATGATGAAGGAAGAGTACAGAAACCCTGTACTGAAGACACACACACAGAGAGAGAGAGAGACACACACACACACACACACGAGAGGGATTCAATGCTTGTTGTGGGTCGTGTTTTTCTCCTAAAAAGTTTTAGACATTTCCCCTTCCCCCTCTTCGCCCACTGTCCCCCAATCCCCCTCCCTCCTTCCCTCCATCCCTCTATCCCTCCCTCCTCCCCCTGTAGGAATGTGGCCGACGGGTGATGATGTCATTTCATTTCTCCCTCGCTGAGTTTCTCCTCGAGAAGGGGAGGGAGATTTGTGTCGCTCCATCCATCTCTCTCTCCCTCTCTACAATAACAACATTACAGCTAGCCAACTAACTAATAAGCTTATTGGCTGGTCTACACTGCTATCCGTACAGCCATTTAGCCTGCGGGGAAATAGTCAGGATAACCAGATAATGTTTTAGGGGGGAGAAGGATATGGTTACATACAGCTTATCCACATAAATTCCATACAGGCGCTCGTTGACATGTAAACATTTCACTAGTAACTGTTAAACTATTGAGTTTACAGTAGACTT
Organism: Oncorhynchus nerka; assembly: GCF_034236695.1. Taxonomy (NCBI): domain Eukaryota; kingdom Metazoa; phylum Chordata; class Actinopteri; order Salmoniformes; family Salmonidae; genus Oncorhynchus; species Oncorhynchus nerka. The sequence continues at coordinate 26,987,455 of NC_088407.1, forward strand.
TCAATTGAGAATTCCTTCAATTTTGCAATGATACACACCTGTAGGTTGGCACTTTGCTATTAAGCCCCTTACATAGTGTGTTGCTATAGCCGTACACCTCCTCCTCGACAGCCTGCAGATGTTAGTGATCCAGGGGTGTGTGGCCTGGCCCATGAATATGTAACCTAACATCACTCCAGGGGTCAAGGCCCCAGCTTTTATTAGATTGTTTGTGACGGATGACATTGTAAGAAGCGACATACTAATACAATTAGATTGAACTGGATTGAATTAAAGTAGACCTTGAAGAGCATGAGTTATGGAAAGCACTGAACATAGAACCTCGGCTATTTGAATAGTTAAATCAGTGTTTCCCTTAAGTTGGGTAGGTCAAGGTATGGGCGGTTCGCGGTGATAGACTGAGGTCTGGCTGGATACAGCATATTGTTTGTTTATGTGGTGGGTCATAGGGTAGGCCACAACAAAACATAGTTTGGAAACCACTGTGGTGAAATATTGATTCATAACAGTATTGATTTTGCTACCTAATTCAGATTTTGAATGACAATATTCTAGAACAAGGATCTGGCTTAGTATAAAACAACCACTTGGATATTTGTGGATCGCGTAGCCCTTGATCGGGGTTGGAAGCTGTCATTGGTAGTCCGTGCTAGTCACCCTTGGTTACCCTCAAGTATTCTTTTGTCACTCATTCACATGCTCGTTTCACAATGGAGGGCCGAGGCTGGCTTATTTTAAGGAGAAGGGTTGTGAAAAACCCAGGCATATTCCTCTGGTCCCGTAACGTGTCAGACACTTTGAACATGAATTACCATATTACCCTACACTGATCACAAGGTGTTGCCATGGCCACTGTGTCTATCATTGTGTCAGTGGTCCTCACTGGCTGTAGCCATGGTAACAATGTCTGTAATGGTGGTTCAATACAAATAAAGCACTTGAGATGTGAAATATGGGTGATTAGCCCCAGAGAAGAGGACAGAGAGAAAAAACACACATACACACAGAGCGACAAATGGAGAGAGAGGAAATAATTATCTTCCCTCCATTTCCAAATAAATCTGTTTCTATGGCAACCATTTTACCAGGGTCTGCATGGATAGAGGGAGCGAGGAATAAAGAGAGGGAACAAGGGAAATAAATAAGATAGGAGGAGTGGTGGAGAGGTAGAGAGGGTAAATGTAAAGAGATGGAGAGATAGACTGAGGGAGGGAAGGCATGATTATTTCTGAGTATGTGCCACTGGACAGACAAAGGAAAGAAAGCAAGAGAACGGAAAGGAACCGGGGGTACATGGTGACAAAGGGACAGGGAAAGAGAGGGGTCTACGAGTGATAAAGGGGAGGATAAAGAGGTAAGATGAGACAGAAGGGAAAAATGAACACAATGCCTCTTTCTCTTTCTCCTTTTCTTCCCCCTGTTCTTTCTCCACCTCAGGCCAGTCACCTTTGTGTATTGACTAACATGATGGCAGCATGGTCCCTCTTTCACTCCCTCTATCCTTTCTCTCTCTCTCTCTATCCTTTTTCTCCCTCTATCCTTTCTCTCTCTATCCTTTCTCTCCCTCTATCCTTTCTCTCTCTATATCCTTTCACTCCCTCTATCCTTTCTCTCTCTCTATCCCTTTTCTCCCTCTACCCTTTCTCTCTCTATCCTTTCACTCCCTCTATCCTTTCTCTCTCTCTATCCTTTTTCTCCCTCTATCCTTTCTCTCTCTATCCTTTCTCTCCCCCTATCCTTTCTCTCCCTCTATCCTTTTTCTCTATCCTTTTTCTGCCTCTATCCTTTCTCTCTCTATCTTTTCTCTCCCTCTATCCTTTCTCTCCCTCTATCCTTTCTCCCTCTATCCTTTCTCTCCCTCTATCATTTTTCTCCCTCTATCCTTTCCCTCTATCCTTTCTCTCTCTATCTTTTCTCTCCCTCTATCCTTTCTCTCCCTCTATCCTTTCTCCCTCTATCCTTTCTCTCCCTCTATCATTTTTCTCCCTCTATCCTTTCTCTCTCTCTATCCTTTATCTCTTTCTCTCCCTCTATCCTTTATCTCTATCATTTCTCTCCCTCTATTCTTTATCTCTATCCTTTCTCTCCCTCTATACTTTATCTCTATCCTTTCTCTCCCTCTATCCTTTCTCTCTCTATCCTTTTTCTCCCTCTATCCTTTCTCTCTCTATCTTTTCTCTCCCTCTATCATTTCTCTCCCTCTATCCTTTCTCCCTCTATCCTTTCTCTCTCTATCCTTTCTCTCCCTCTATCATTTTTCTCCCTCTATCCTTTCTCTCTCTCTATCCTTTATCTCTTTCTCTCCCTCTATCCTTTATCTCTATAATTTCTCTCCCTCTATTCTTTATCTCTATCCTTTCTCTCCCTCTATACTTTATCTCTATCCTTTATCTCCCTCTATTCTTTCTCTCTCTATCCTTTCTCTCCCTCTATCCTTTATCTCTATCCTTCTCCCTCTTCTCCCTCCTTCTATAATTTCTCTCTCTATCCTTTCTCTCCCTCTAAACTTTCTTTCCCTCTAAACTTTCTCTCCCTCTATCCTTTATCTCTATCCGTTCTCTCTCTCTCTCTCTATCCTTTCTCTCTCTCTATCCTTTCTCTCCCTCTATCCTTTCATTCCTCTCTCCTTTCTCTCCCTCTATCCTTTATCTCTATCCTTTCTCTCCCTCTATACTTTTTCTCCCTCTATCCTTTCTCTCCCTCTATTCTTTCTCTCTATCCTTTCTCTCCCTCTATTCTTTATCTCTTTCCTTTCTCTCCCTCTATCCTTTCATTCCTCTATCCTTTCTCTCCCTCTAAACTTTCTCTCCCTCTATTCTTTATCTCTATCCTTTCTCTCCCTTATCCTTTCATTTCTCTATCCTCTCCCTCTATCCTTTCTCTCCCTCTATCCTTCCATTCATCTATCCTTTCTCTTCCTCTATCCTTTCTCTCCCTCTATCCTTTCTCTCCCTCTATCCTTTATCTCTATCCTTTCTCTCCCTCTATCCTTTCTCTCCCTCTATCCTTATAGCCATATAGCAGTATTACCATTGCTATAGGTTATGCCCCGTCTAGTCTGCCATTTCTCCATGTGGTTATTGTCAGGCAGCGACAGTTGCACTCCTAACTATTTCAATGTGCCCTTATCCTCAAAACTATAATCATCCTCACCCTCATCCTCATCTTCATCACAGTTTTGTCACGCTTCCACCTCTTTGCTTGTTCTGCATTTTAAATATCACCAACTGCTGTCCACATATAGGAGAAACGTATTCCATATTGAATGGTTAACATAGTGAACTGGGATAATATGAGCTGAAGGGGAATAGAGAGAGAGAAAGAGAAACAAAGAGAGAAAGAGACAAAAGCGGGCTGGACAATTAATTGGATAGGTGGAGGGATGAGGTCATGATTAATGGTTTGCAGAAAATGGGTGTATCAGACACAAGGGAGGGTTTCGTCAGACACACACAGACATACACACATGCATGCACACACACTTACACACAAAAACTTTTTGGGGGGCAGTTACTTTAGACGTCAGCTGTTGCTATGGTGATGTCTGTGATCCAACGACAGAGCAGGATTGGCTAGAGTGGAAAGAGGGAGAGAAAGGTAGAAGGACTGAGAGAGGGAGAGAGAGAGAGATAGATAGATAGGGAGCAATAAAGAGATAAATAGACAGATAGAGATAATTAGATTGATTAACAAATCCATACAAATAGCATTTTATCAAGCATTCTTGCTTTAAAAGGATTAATAAAATGCACTCAATTCATTCAGGCACATCAGACAAAGCCCTGACGTCATGACATCATACTGTAGCCTTTTGTGGCTCGGGAGACAGTAAAACGTCATGACATATATGTGGTGAGATATCCGAGGGCATCCTCTCTAGCAATTAAAGACGAATGTTATCTGTCCTGATGGCATTCCTCTTAGCAGGGTGGCTGGAATAGTTTTCACACAATATTTCACACACAGCTAATAGGGCAAGTCTGTAACATGTTGTGTTGTTGTTCAGATTAAGGGATTGTCAGGCACAAGAGGTGTTAATTGCAGCTCTTCGTACCATTTCACTGTGTGCTCAGGCTGTGGTGTGTCAATGTGGCTTTGTTGACAGCAGGGCTTGGCTTGTCGTTGCGTCTGTGTGGATAGGGTTTGGTGACCATGATGTGTCTATTCGACCGCATGTTATAGATAGACAGTCAATGTGGTCGATGTTTGGTTTGACGTGTGTGTTTATGTGTGTGTGTTGACAGGGTATGCTATTTTTATGTGGTCACTGGTCAGAGGTGTGGCAGAGGTTTGGTTGTGTGTGCGCTCGTGTGTGCATGTGTCTGTTTCATAAGGGCTCCGTGTGTGTGTGTGCGTGCGTGCGTGTGTGTGTGTGAAACTGTGTGTGTGTGTGCGTTCAGGGTTCTTTGTGACCATGTCTTTGTGCGGTCAGGGTACTCGGAGTCTCTCGATGGTATCTGGGGATCACTGACTCAAGGAAATCAGGACACTCTAAATTTGTCACTGCAGCATAACCCACATAATGGAAGAATTCAAGAGCTCTCTCTCTCTCCTGTCTTTTCTTTCTTCCTATCTACCTCTCTCTCTCTCTCTCTCTCTCTCTCTCTCTCCTGTCTTTTCTTTCTTCCTATCTACCTCTCTCTCTCTCTCTCTCTCTCTCTCTCTCGCTCTCTCTCTCTCTCTCTCTCGCTCTCTCTCTCTCTCTCTCTCTCTCTCTCTCTCTCTCTCACTCTCTCTCTCTTCTGTATTTTCTTTCTTCCTATCTTCCGATCTACCCCTCTCTCTCTCTCTCTCTCTCTTCTGTCTTTTCTTTCTTCCTATCTTCCGATCTACCCCTCTCTCTCTCTCTCTCTCTCTCTCTCTTCTGTCTTTTCTTTCTTCCTATCTACCTCTCTCTCTGCTCTCTTTCTATAGCTTTTTTTTCTCATTGTCTCCTACTCAGACACACACACATTGAATAATTATATGAGTAAGTAGTATGGCCATACACAGAGCATATAACATATTGATATGGTTTATGGTATGATATGGACCATATTTTCAGTTTGCCCCTAATGTAGGCCTAGCATTACCTGGGAAGGTATTGTGTGCTCTCATTGTCAAGCTATTGAAATAGCCTCCCCATAGTCCCAGTGTGGACCTTGTTTGTGGTTCCTTGGATGACAGTGAAGGGAATACCTTGTCCAGTGGTGTTTAAGGTAGAGGGAGTGATGCCTTGTCCTTAGTTCTAGCCTTATACACAGTGGACAGAGGAGGTTAACAGATCAGATAGTATTTCTAGCGAGCTACGTTGATTTGATCTGACTGGATAAGAGCCTAATTTAGAGGTTTTCGTAGTCATTCCATGGCTTTCATTTGGACTAATGGTGGATCACATTGATATTGTCACTTTCGAAGCAGCCTTTTCTTTAATGTGGTGTGCCACAGGGTTCAAGTCTAGGACCACTGCTCTTTTCTATTTTCGTCTGTGATTTACATGTAGTAGGCCTATGCTAGACATACAAATGCACGTTGTTTGTATGAACATGATATTTGTTCTTTCTCTTTGGAATCGTTTATGTTCTGCTTCTGTCAGAAGCCATTGCTATTATTGTCCGGGACATTTTTTACACGACTGTGTTTTTCATGATATCAGGCATACTGTAGGCTACCTCCTCGAATCGCACACATTCAATCAGGTTTGGAGGGGGTACAGTATGCCCACATGAGAAAGGGAGAGATAGAAAGAAAGAAACTTGGAGGGAGTTAGAGAGACAGACTTGGGGTCATGGAGGGATGAGCAGGCATATGCCAGTTGTTAAGAAAGTGAGAGAGATGAGGACCTACAGAGGAACGCTGGAGGGTTCAGAGAGCAAGAGAGAGGGGGAACTGGGGAGAGAGAGTGAAAGTGCTAGAGGACTGATATTTAATGTGATAAATTGGTTGTGACAGTGTGGCTCTAAACCCCCTCCAACCAGAAGAGGAGGAGGAGGAGGAGGAGGACCACAGAAATAGAAATCAGTATGGGTAAAGAACATATAGTATATACATATATTATGTATGTATAGTATACAGTACATTCAGAAAGACAGTGAGAGAGAGAGAGAAACAATGTGTCATTTTTTCATTGTTTATCAAGAAAGCAGTATGAAAACATGGCTAATACAACAGTATATATGTATGTACAGTTGAAGTCAGAAGTTTACATACACTTAGGTTGGAGTCATTAAAACTAGTTTTCAACCACTCCACACATTTCTTGATAACAAACTATAGTTTTGGCAAGTTGTTTAGGACATCAACTTACTGCATGACACAAGTCGTTTTCCCAATAATTGTTTACAGACAGATTATTTCACTTATAATTCACTGTGTCACAATTCCAGTGGGTCAGAAGTTTACATACATTAAGTTGACTGTGCCTTTAAAGAGCTTGGAAAATTCCAGAAAATGATGTCATGGCTTTAGAAGCTTCTCATAGGCTAATTGACATAATTTGAGTTAATTGGAGGTATTCCTGTGGGTGTATTTCAAGGCCTACCTTCAAACTCAGTGCCTCAGAAAAAGACCTCGGGAAAAAATGTAGACCTCCAAACATCTGGTTCATCCTTGGGAGCAATTTCCAAACGCCTGAAGGTACTACGTTCATATGTACAAACGATAGTACGCAAGTATAAACACCATGGGATCACGCAGCCTTTCATACCGCTCAGGAAGGAGACGCGTTCTGTCTCCTAGAGATGAACATACTTTGGTGTGAAAAGTGCAAACAGAACAACAGCAAAGGACCTTGTGAAGATGCTGGAGGAAACTATCTATATCCACAGTAAAACGAGTCCTATATCAACATAACCTAAAAGGCCGCTCAGCAAGGAAGAAGCCACTGCTCCAAAACCGCCATAAAAAAGCCAGACTACGGTTTGCAACTGCACATGGGGACAAAGGTCGTACTTTTTGGAGAAATGTCCTCTGGTCTGATGAAACAAAATAAAACTGTTTGGCCATAATGACCATCGTTATGTTTGGATGAAAAAGGGGGAGGCTTGCAAGCCGAAAAACACCATCCCAACCGTGAAGCACGTGGGTTGGCAGCATCATGTTGTGGGGGTGCTTTGCTGCAGGAGGGACTGGTGCACTTCACAAAATAGATGGCATCATGAGGAAAGAAAATTATGTGGATATATTGAAGCAACGTCTCAAGACATCAGTTAAAGCTTGGTCGCAAATGGGTCTTCCAAATGGACAATGACCCCAAGCATACTTCCAAAGTTGTGGCAAAATGGCTTAAGGACAACAAAGTCAATGTATTGGAGTGACCATCACAAAGCCCTGACTTCAATCCTATAGAAAATTTGTGGGCAGAACTGAAAAAGCGTGTGTGAGCAAGGAGGACTACAAACCTGACTCAGTTACACCAGCTCTGTCAGGAGGAATGGGCCAAAATTCACCCAAGTTATTGTGGGAAGCTTGTGGAAGGCAACCCGTAACATTTGACCCAAGTTAAATAATTTAAAGGCAATTCTGCCAAATACTAATTGAGTGTATTTAAGCTTCTGACGCACTGGGAATGTGATGAAAGAAATAAAAGCTGAAATAAATAATTCTCTTGTCACGTGACTAGGGTGGGCATTCTATGTGGGCATTCTATGTCTTTTTTCTATGTTTTTGTATTTCTTTGTTTTTGGCCCGGGTATGGTTCTCAATCAGGGACAGCTGTCTGTCGTTGTCTCTGATTGAGAACCATACTTAGGTAGCTCTTGCCCACATGGGTTTTGTGGGTAGGTATTTTCTTTTTAGGGTGTTTTACACCTGACGGAGCTGTTTCGGTTGTTTATTTTGTTCCTTGTTGTATTTAGTGTTCAGTTTATTAAAATAATGATGAACACTTACCACGCTGCATCTTGGTCCTCACCTTCTTCCACCAATGGTCGTTACATCTCTCTGCTATTATTCTGACATTTCACATTCTTAAAATAAAGTGGTGATCCTAAGTGACCTAAGACAAGGAATTTTTACTAGGACTAAATGTCAGGAATTGAGAAAAACTGAGTTTAAATGTAGTTGGCTAAGGTGTATATAAACTTCCGACTTCAACTGTATATATGGACACTACTGTTCAAAAGTTTGGGGTCACTTAGAAATGTCCTTGTTTTTGAAAGAAAAACACATTTTTGTCCATTAAAATAACATTGAATTGTTCAGAAATACAGTGTAGACATAGTTAATGTTGTAAATGACTATTGAAGCTGGAAACTGCCTCCATAGGCGTACGGAGGACCATCATTCTGAGTAATGAAGGCTATTCCATGCGAGAAATTGCCATAAACTGAAGATCTCGTACGACGCTGTGTACTACTCCCTTCACAGAACAGTGCAAACTGGCTCTAACCAGAATAGAAAGAGGAGTGGGAGGCCCCGGTGCACAACTGAGCAAGAGGACAAGTACATTAGAGTGTCTAATTTGAGAAACAGACGCCTCACAAGACCTCAACGGGCCTCCCACTCCTCTTTCTATAAAAAATCTTCCATTTCCAGCTACAATAGTCATTTTCAACATTAACAATGTCTACACTGTATTTCTGATCAATTTGAGATGTTATTTTACTGGACAAAAAAAATAACCTTTTCTTTCGAAAACAAGGACATTTCTAAGTGACCCCAAACTTTTGAACGGTAGTGTATTTACAGTACCAGTCAAAAGTTTGGACACACCTACTCATTCCATCTTCTTTATTTTTACTATTTTCTATTGAAGTGAAGACATCAAAACTATGAAATAACACACACAGAATCATGTAGTAACCAAAAAAGTGTTAAACAAATCCAAATATTTTATATTTGAGATTCTTCAAAGTAGCCACCCTTTGCCTTGAATACAGCTTTGCCCACTCTTGGCATTCTCTCAACCAGCTTCATGCAGGAATGCAAACTAGTCACCTTTCGGTGAAATTCGCCGTTTTGAATCCAAAGTAGGTGACCTACGTGATTTGTGTTGATCCGATGAGAAAAGTTTGAATCTCTACTGGCTGTAAGCAAACGGGTGATGCGCGTTTGGAGCAATACTGGCTGTATCCAAGGCTCAGCCAATCATTCACGTAACAACAGAATGCAGCTGAAGAGAGAAGAGACAACCAACTTACTAGTTACAGCATCAGCGAGTGCTCTGGAAAGGCAGCTTGTCAGTTACAGCAGCGCGTCCACTGAACGATAACGAAACGGTAACGTTAGTTGAGAAGCCTGACCACGGAGACAAGGGGTGAGAAGGTGATGAAACGTACTTCATGAGCTGTAACCAAAAAAACTACTAGCATTTGGAAAGTTTGAGGTGAGGCAGAAAGTGTGGTGGAACAAGTATTGACATTGTTAAGTATCTTGCTAGCTGGATCGAATTCTCTGTAGCTAGTCAGAGAAATGTCGAGGAATATTAGCCAACTTATCTGATCAAATAATTGAGTTTATGGTGTGAAAATTAGCTTGCTAACTAAGTCAGACAGCTAACATTAGTAACGTAACCAATTCACTATAGTATTAACTGGTATACAACTCCTTACCGTTCCTCAAGTTATAATGCGTTAGTTGATTACTGTACCCTGGCAATCCGTGTGAAATGTTGACTAACTAACAAACTAACCTGTTAACAAACCTGTTAACTAATGTTTTCCCTCTACAGTATGTGATTAATTTTCAGTATGAGAGAAGTAGGTGTACATGAGGTGTTGTTTGTTAAACAAGTGTATCTGGAGCTGAGCCTGGCTTAAACTGGATGCCACTATAGAGGTGAAAGGAACACCACACACTTTCCCTCTTTCTCACTTTTGCTGGCACATTGTAGAACAGATGTCCACAAGGAAGACAGTGTTCAATGTAATAATGTGCAGTGCAGCCCAAATATATTGTTTTTGTTGTGTTGAACTTGACAGTAACACATGTGGGTGAGTGAGTGAGGGGAGATTATATATTTTTTTACTCAGTGAACGTTATTTTTGCACACATGTAGCCTTGTGCACTTGATCGATGTCTGCTGTAGTGGCCACTATAATAGAGCAAAAATAGAATGCCTGTTTGTTTCATTCTATTTCTACTTTAAGATGTGTTTTTCCCAAGTGCAATATTTAGATGTGTGTGGTCACAAGCATTCTATTATAAAGGCTGTCATGGCTAACTGCAATATGTAGATGTGTGTGGTCACAAGCGTTCTATTATAAAGGCTGTCATGGCTAACTGCAATATGTAGATGTGTGTGGTCACAAGCGTTCTATTATAAAGGCTGTCATGGCTAACTGCAATATGTAGATGTGTGTGGTCACAAGCGTTCTATTATAAAGGCTGTCATGGCTAACTGCAATATGTAGATGTGTGTGGTCACAAGCGTTCTATTATAAAGGCTGTCATGGCTAACTGCAATATGTAGATGTGTGTGGTCACAAGCGTTCTATTATAAAGGCTGTCATGGCTAACTGCAATATTAGTGGATAGTGTTTTTTCTCAAAACTTGAGTGTCATTTGCTGTAAAGTCTAGGCAGCAAATAACATTGGATTGCTTTCTTTACATTTTGTAGCTGTGAGTTAGGTTTAAATTGTTATTTTACACACAGAGACGGATCATGTAGATCATATTCTTTGTTGTTTAATGAGTTAAAACCTGCATTTCCCACTAGCAGGGATGTTTTGCATGTTTCAGTGCAACAACAAAAAAGGGTCAGCAGTTTGCGTCCTTGTTCATGAGGTAGTCACCTGGAATGCATTTCAATTAACAGGTGTGCCTTGTTAAAAGTTCATTTGTGGAATTTATTTCCATCTTAATGCGTTTGAGCCAATCAGTGTTGTGACAAGTTCAGGGTGGCATACAGAAGATAGCCTTATTTGGTAAAAGACCAAGTCCATATTATGGCAAGAACAGCTCAAATAAGCAAAGAGAAACGACAGTCCATCACTACTTTAAGACATGAAGGTCAGTCAATGCGGAACATTTCGAGAACTGAAGTGCAGTCGCAAAACCCATCAAGCGCTATGATGAAACTGGCTCTCATGAGGACCGCCACAGGAAAGGAAGACCAAGAGTTACCTCTGCTGCAGAGGATAAGTTCATTAGAGTTACCAGCCTCCGAAATTGCAGCCCAAATAAATGATTCACAGAGTTCAAGTAACAGACACATCTCAACATCAACTGTTCAGAGGAGACTGTGTGAATCAGGCCTTCGTGGTTGAATTGCTGCCAAAAAAACACTACTAAAGGACACCAATAAGAAGAAAAGACTTGCTTGGGCCTAGAAATACGCGCAATGGCCATTAAATCTGATGAGTCCAAATTTGAGATTTGTGGTTCCAACTGCCGTGTCTTTGTGAGACGCAGAGTAGGTGAACGGATGATCTCTTCATGTGTCGTTCCCACCGTGAAGCATGGAGGAGGAGGTGTGATGATGTGGGGGTGCTTTGCTGGTGATACTGTCAGTGATTTATTTAGAATTCAAGGCACATTTAACCAGCATGGCTACCACAGCATTCTGCCTGCGATATGCCATCCCATCTGGTTTGCACTTAGTGGGACTATCATTTGTTTTTCAACATAACAATGACCCAACACACCTCCAGGCTGTGTATGGGCTATTTGACCAAGAACGAGATTGATGGAGTGCTGTTGGAAAAGCATTCCAGGTGAAGCTGGTTGAGAGAATGCCAAGAGTGTGCAAATCTGTCATCAAGGCAAAGGGTGGCTACTTTGAAGAATCTAACATCTAAAATATACTTTGATTTGTTTAACACTTTTTTTGGTAACTTCATGATTTCATATGTGTTATTTCATGCATACGTTAAAATAAAAACGATACACATTCAGAGAGAGCGAGACAGAGGGAGGGGAGAAACATCACAGATAAGTGAGACAGAAATGCAATTCGATTGCCATTCTTTCATTGTTTACCAGTCCAGTCAAGAAAACAGTACATTACACTGTATGTATACAGTACATTCAGAGGGAGAAGGAGAGAGAGACGGACAACAGAAACACAACAGCACAACCAAAAGACTCCTCGACATAAATCTGACTTGGATTGTCAGTCTCTCATTGTTTAGCGGTCTTGATGAGCAGTTTAATTACAGCGCATGTCATTATGTACCATGGAACACAACTTTTTTCAGATTGGACAAGCAGTCACAACACTTCATCAGATGAATACAGTACAGGTTTACATTGCAGAAAGAACTATGGTGGCTCTCAGTAGAGCTGGAACAGCCCTGTGGAGTAGAGACAATGACATGTACTGTAGTTAGACGTTAGAGAGAGGGAGAGAGGAAGCCTGGGAGATGACTCATACTGTAGGGAGGAATGGAGAGAGAGAAAGAGAAAGAAAGAGAGAGCAAGACAAAGATAGAAAGAGAGGTTTAAGACAGGGAAGCCATGAGGGACTGGGAGATGGGTTGAGACTCTATGGGTTAAATCGTAAGGGTTTGATCTACCTCTCTTCTCCTGAATCAGCTCATGTCTCACTCCCTCATTCCCCCTCTATCTCTCTCTCTCCATTGTTGAAATCTTTTTCTCACTATTTTCCTAATCTTTCTATGTCTCGATGTCTTAATGCTCCCTCGATCTCCAACTAGTTATCCTTGTCTTCAGTTGAAGGAGAACGAGAAACCATATCAAACACACCATCAGAAATTGTAGATCGTAGTAGCTGGAGAACAATTGAACTTTTAGGCCTAGCTACTAATTTTACCACAAAAACTCCAATGAGTGAAATGCACCTCTCTGTCTCTACATGGCCCCTTTAAACAGTTTATTCTCAGTTTGTGTATAATGACGCTGTATGTATCTACTGTAACAACAATCTAACAACAACACAGCTGTGGGCTTGTAACAAAATGTGATGTTATAGGTTTGTATTGATGCTTATGCACCCTTCTCTCTCCCCCCCCCATCTCTCTCCCTCTCGCTCCCCCTTTCCCTTCCTCCCTCCCTCCTTCTCCTACCCCAGTGTGGACAGCGCGTTTCTCCCAGGAGCCAGCGGACCAGTCGGTGGTGCTGGGCCAGAGGGTGATTCTGTCATGTGTTGTGTTTAACTACTCGGGCATTGTGCAGTGGACCAAGGATGGACTGGCCCTGGGCATCGGAGAGGACCTCAGGGGTGAGACTACAACAACTCTAAGACCCCTCCTCCCCCCTGACAACACCCAACAACACCCAACACCCATCATTTCTAGTCGCCCTGCTTACAAGGCCTCTCTGTATATCGCCCTGTCTGTCATTCTATGCTGTTGTGGTGTTTACCTTTTCTCTACCACCTCTCCCCCTCTTTCTATCTCTACCCTCCCCCTCTTTCTCTCTCTTTCTCTTTCTCTCTCTCCCTCTTTGTCTCTCTCTTTCTTTCTCTATGCCAGGCTCTCTCTCTATCTGTCCATCAATTTCTCTATACCTATACCTATCTCTATCACAAACACACATGTTCTATCTCCCCTATCTGTAAGAAATAAGGCTTGTTGAAAACACAAAAAAATGTAAACTCGTTGCTTTTCTCACATTCTTTCTCTTCCTGCTTCATTCCCTCTTTCTCCCTCTATCTCCCATTTTCTCTCTCTCTCTCTCTTTGCCTCTGTTCAACCCCTCACTGATTCTTCATTCTCTCTCCCTCCCTCTCTCTCTCCCCCTCTGCCGCTCTTTTCCTATCCTTCACACTCGCTGTTCTTCCCTCTCTTTGTCTCTGCTTTTCCTCAAACACTCTCTCATTTCTCTCTCCCTCCCTTCCTCTGCTGCTCCTCTTCATCTGTCCTCTCACCATTCCTTTCCCTCTCTCTCTCTCTCTTTCTCTCTCTCTCTCTCTCTCTCTCTCTCTCCCTCTTTCTCTTTCTCTCTCTCTCTTTGTCTCCCTCTCTTTCAATCATATTGATACTGTAATGGTTCAGTGCTTCAAGCCAAAGCTTTTAAATAGAAACATGTGAATGAACACTGGTTCCATCATACACATGCTCCCTCTCTCCCTCGCTCTCTCTCACCCTGCCTCGCTCCTTCGCTCTCTCTCACCCTGCCTCTCTCCCTCTCTCCCTCTCTCTTACCCTGCCTCTCTCCCTCGCTCCTTCGCTCTCTCTCTCCCTGCCTCTCTCCCTCGCTGCCTTGATCTCTTTCCCTCTCCCTTTCATAAGCTTTCGCTCTCTCGACATTTCACATGCAAATACATGCATAGACAACATACAGATGCACATGATATGTCAGGTACAAGGACACACAAGGTTATGGGAGGGTAAGCTCATTTGAAGCATATGGATATACATACAGTACATTCTACTGTGACAGAATGATTCCGATGGAATTTATTTGTGAAGAGAAAGGACATGAAATCTTCACCAGCATTTCTGTCCGTTTGGAGTCCTCTAATAAAACGTTGTTGTCATAATGCATGCATTCTTTTCTCTTGCTGGTGAAAGAGAGCACGGCTGCCACCTGCTGGTAAGAATGTATAGCACCACATGAGCTATGTGAGCGCTAGAAGAGAGAGCGAGAGAAGGGGGGAAGGGAGGGGGAGAGAGAGAGCGCATACATACGAATATGTGCATGGTTGTGTTCTTTGTTTATCATTACCTTCTATACATTCCAAATGAGCCTGCCCTGCTCATTTATCGTTTAACCAGCCTCCACTGACTGTCCCTATGTCTGACTCTCTCTCCGTTCCCCCCAGCCTGGCCGAGGTACCGTGTGTTGCGGGTGCAGGAGCTGGGCCAGTATAACCTGGAGATCATCTCAGCTGAGCTGTCTGATGACTCCCTGTACGAGTGTCAGGCCCCAGACGCTGCGCTACGTTCTAGAAGAGCCAAACTCACCGTCCTCAGTAAGATACAGCAACTGCATGTGTGTGTGTGTGTGTGCGTGTGGTTGTGTGTGTGTGCGTGCGTGTGTGTTGTGCGTGTGGTGTGTGTGTGTGTGTGTGTGTTTGTATGTGTGTGTGGTTGTGTGTGTGTGCGTGTGTTTGTGTGGTTGTGTGTGTGTTTGTGTGGTTATGTGTGTGTTTGTGTGGTTGTGTGTGTGTATGCGTGTGTATTTCAGTACATGCATGTGTTTAACCCCCCTGTCCTATCTCCAGTCCCCCCAGATGACCCAGTGATAGACGGGGCCCCTGAGGTGCTGCTGAATGCAGGGGACCACTATAACCTGAGCTGTGTGTCCCGCGGGGCCAAGCCCCCTGCCATGATAGAGTGGCAGAAAGATGGGATCCCTGTAGATGGAGCAGTCAGCACCACCGTGAGTCAATGAAACAAGCGTGTACACATGCAAACACATAGTATTATAACACCCACATGCACACACACACATACGCACACACGTACATATCACATGCACGCACACACGCACACACACACACACACACACTCAAATCCATACACACAGTGACTGACTTTGTTACTCCTACCTTTTCTCATCGTTGTATTGGCTGTCGTCTCTTGAGTCCATCGCTACCCCTCTCTTGACCATTTCTGTCCCTCCCATCCTGGTTCCTTCTTTCCCTCCCTCCCTCCATCTCTCTCCATCAGGAGGTGCTCCCGGACAGGAAGAGGGTGACGACCCACAGCTTCCTGCCCTTCCACCCAGTGGACACAGACACAGGGAGGAACTACAGCTGTGTGGCCAGTAACCTGGCTATCCCCGCCGGGAAACGCACCACCGTCACCCTCAACGTACACCGTAAGTCACCCTCAACGTACACCGTAAGTCACCCTCAACGTACACCGTAAGTCACCCTCAACGTACACCGTAAGTCACCCTCAACGTACACCGTAAATCACCCTCAACGTACACCGTAAGTCACCCTCAAAGGAATTTGTTGAAGACTTGTTCATAACCTTCCCCTTAGCTTGACATAGTTTTTATGACAGACTGTGATGACTGAATATCTGATGTTATTCACAGACAACAGCTCCTAATGAAAACCAGTACATCACTTAGATCACTGCCCAGGACCCTTGAGGGGGTCCTCTCTTTTTCCTCTCTGCCCCCCTACTCTCTCCTTCTCTCTGTTATTTGCTTATGTTGTCGGTGTGCCTCATTAACCCCGTGTGTCCTCTCTTTCCAGACTTCCCCACGGTGACACTGTCCATCGAGCCTCGCTCCGTCTTAGAGGGGGACAGAGTTACCTTCACCTGCGCCGCCTCCGCCAACCCTCCTATCATGGGATACATGTATGTCCTCTTTTACCTACAGTATCTGTTCACCTTTCTGTCTGTCTCCAGTATATGCCCACCTGCCTCTCTCTCTAGCTGTGCATTAGTCTGGCTGGATAGTTGTGTTCATCTACAGTACCAGTCCAAAGCTTTAACACACCTACTCATTCAAGATGTTTTATTTATTTTTACTATAAGCATTCCTCATGAAGCTGGTTGAGAGAATGCCAAGAGTGTGCAAAGTTGTCATCAAGGCAAAGGGTGGCTACTTTGAAGAATCTCAAATATAAAATATATTTTGATTTCTTTAAACACTTTTTTGGTTACTACATGATTCCGGGTGTGTTATTTCATAGTTTTGATGTCTTCACTATTATTCTACAATGTAGAAAATAGTAAAAAAATAAAGAAAAACCCTTGAATGAGTAGGTATGTCCAAACTTTTGACTGGTACTGTGTTTGGGTAGTTACATGTGTTAGTCGTGGTGACCAAGTGTTTGGCCAATGTGGGAACCAAACCTGGCAGTACATGTTTATTCATACAATATATGTGTTCTTTCTCAGGTGGGCTAAAGGTGGAGTGATCCTGCAGGGGGCCAGAGAGAGTGTGTTCACCACCAAAGCTGACCATTCCTTCTTCACTGAGCCAGTGTCCTGCTCAGTGTTCAACGCCGTTGGCAAAACCAACGTCAGCATCCTGGTCGATGTACACTGTGAGTCTAACTAGACCTCCATGGCTGGCAAATAGCATCTGTCTGTCTCTCTGTCGGTCTCTTTCTGTCTCTCTCTCTGTCTGTGTGTCTGTCTATATCTCTCTCATTTTCTCTCTCTCTCTCTGTTTCTGTCTGTCCGTCTGTCTGTCTGACTGACTGTCTGTCTGTCTGTCTGTCTGTCTTTCATTTCTCTTTACGTGGTCATTTTTATATTGTATTTGACTTTGTTATCAGTAGCTGACCTGGTTAAATAAAAGTCCCCCCCCTCTCTCTCTCTCTCCCTCCCCCTCTCTCCCCAGTTGGTCCTATTATGGTAGTGGAGCCCAGGCCAGTGACAGTGGACATAGACTCTGATGTCACTCTGAACTGCAAATGGGCCGGCAACCCTCCTCTAACACTTACCTGGACCAAGAAGGGCTCCAATATGGTGAGAACCAGTTCTCTCTTCCTTCTGTCGCTCTCTTTATCTTTATAGACTCCCTTTCTTTTATATCCTTCTGTCTCTCTCAGTCTCTCTATTCTCTTTCGCCCCCCTGCTCTGTCCGTCTCTTTCTCCTGGCTTTTTCCTGATGCTCCCTCACTCCTCTCCTCCATTTGTCTTTCCCACTACTTCACCTCTATTTTATTCTCTTTTGCATTCCTTCTCTGTCCATCTCTCTTTTTCTCGCTCGTTGTGTAGGTCCTCAACAACAACAATCATCCCGTCCCGCCTTTCTTGTCTATCCCTTGTCTGTCTCCTTTCTTCTTATCTCTCATTTCTTTCTTTCTCAAGTCTTTCTCTTTTAATATCTAAAAAAGTAGAACGGCATCTGGCCACATCATCGCACTCCTCCTTTCTTCTGCCCACATCGTTCTCTCTGTTTGTTCCTGACTGTTTGTTCTTGACTCTCTGTTTGTTCCTCTCTCTCTGTTTGTTCCTCTCTCTCTGTTTCTTCCTCTCTCTCTGTTTGTTCCTCTCTCTCTGTTTGTTCCTGACTCTGTTTGTTCCTCTCTCTCTGTTTGTTCCTCTTTCTCTGTTTGTTCCTCTCTCTCTGTTTGTTCCTGACTCTGTTTGTCCCTCTCTCTCTGTTTGTTCCTCTCTCTCTGTTTGTTCCTCTCTCTCTGTTTTTCCTCTCTCTCTGTTTGTTCTTGACTCTCTGTTTGTTCCTCTCTCTCTGTTTGTTCCTGACTCTGTTTGTTCCTGACTCTGTTTGTTCCTCTCTCTCTGTTTGTTCCTCTCTCTCTGTTTGTTCCTCTCTCTCTGTTTGTTCTTGACTCTCTGTTTGTTCCTCTCTCTCTGTTTGTTCCTCTCTCTCTGTTTGTTCCTCTCTCTCTGTTTGTTCCTCTCTCTGTTTGTTCCTCTCTCTCTGTTTGTTCCTCTCTCTCTGTTTGTTCCTGACTCTCTGTTTGTTCCTCTCTCTCTCCATCCCATGTGTAGGTCCTTAGTAATAACAACCAGCTGTTCCTGAAGTCAGTGAGCCAGGCTGACGCTGGGCAGTACGTGTGTAAGGCCATCGTCCCCAGGATCGGAGTGGGAGAGACAGAGGTCACGCTCACTGTCAACGGTAAGGAACACCACACATCACACAAGAATAGATAAGATTGAATTTATGGTTCAAATGAGTGTGATGATTGGATGTAGGCTTTAATACTGCTATGAAGACCGGAGTGTGCAACTTTTCTTTCAAACTATTCATTGGTGTAGTATTTATTCTTGTTTATACATGGAGCGGAATGTACCACCCCTCACTCGTTCTCACGCTCACTCTGTTTATCTCTTCCTATCCAGGTCCCCCCATCATCTCCAGTGAGCCCGTCCAGTATGCGGTGAGGGGGGAGAGAGGAGAGGTCAAATGCTACATCGCCAGCACACCTCCACCGGACAAGATTGTAAGTTGACAGTCGATACTGTACAAACTCTACTGCAAGCTTTTACATGACCACCTATACGTTATCGCCATGAGATTACCACCTGTACATTATTGTCGTGGGATTGCCACCTGTACATTATCGTCATGCGATTACCACCTGTACATTATTGTCGTGGGATTGCCACCTGTACATTATCGTCATGCGATTACCACCTATACATTATCGTCATGGGATTACCACATATACATTATTGTCATGGGATTACCACATATACATTATCGCCGTGAGATAACCACCTATACATTATCGCCATGGGATTACCCCCTGTGCATTATCGTCATGGGATTACCCCGTGTACATTATCGCCATGGGATTGTTGCCTATCCATTATCGTCGTGGGATTATCGCCTGTACATTATCGTCGTGGGATTACCCCCTATACATTATCGTTGTGAGATTACCACCTGTACATTTTCGTCGTGGGATTACCACCTGTACATTTTCGTCGTGGGATTACCTTATCGTCATGAGACTGACATGGTCGACACTCTAGCAGCGGTTCCCAATCTCTTTCTGTTTTATGGCAGCCGCCAAAATCTTTACGAATTGTCCTGAGACCCACCAAGTAAACAAGATTTCTAGTCGAGGGACACTTCTAGTGCAGCCGGTCAGTGTCTGAAACCAGCTGATATCTCCTCTCCTCCACTCGTCTCTCTGGTCCGGATGCTCTCAGGCAGTGGCTGCATCTGAAATGGCACCCTTCTCCCTACATAGTGCACCATATGTGCCCTGGTCAAAAGTAGTGCACTGTACAGGGATTAAGGTGCTATTTGTGAGACAGTCCGTGTGTAGTTGGTCTCTCCTCTCCTCTCTAAGCCTTGTGAGTTTGATTCTCTCTGATGCACCAGCTTACTGTGTGTCCTTAATGCAGGGACAGAAAAGCGGTTATAAAATATGAAGGACTGGAACAGTTGTCCCGGTAAATGCCTCCGCCAGAGTTTCCCGTTTTTCAGAATAAATCGGAGATTACAGGAACATGTGGCCTCATGCATTTTTAAATACTCTTTCATACTTCAGTGTGAATAATAGCTTTTAGCGGGTTAGAAGTTGCGGAAGTGTGTAAGATTCTCACCAGCTCTAAAACCACTACGTGTTACTCTATAGTCCAAGGATAAAGAGATAGAGAGGCTTGGAACAGTTGCTGTTGGTAGTGTGTGAATCCCATTCTGTGTGCGTTGTAAGTGTGCGTGAATGTGTTTTTAATAGTTGCATGTGCTTGTTGTTTACTTCAGTACGTCTGTGTGTACGTCTTCGTATGCCCAGTTGTGTGTACAGTGTGCCTGCATGTGTAAAACATGAGTGTATATGCCTAATGCATATGTATGTGTGTGTCAGTACACATAATTCAATGGAGTCCATATGGGTGTGTTAACTTGCACCTGTCTGCCTGCCTGTCTGTCTGCCTGCCTGTCTGCCTGCCTGTCTGTCTGTCTGTCTGTCTGTCTGTCTGTCTGTCTGCCTGCCTGCCTGCCTGCCTGCCTGCCTGCCTGTCTGTGTTTCAGGTGTGGGCGTGGAAAGAGAACGTGTGGGAGAAGGAGAAGGGGACTCTGTTGGAGAGGTACACGGTGGAGCAGAGTAAACCTCTGTCTGAGGGAGGGGCTGTCCTCTCCACCCTCACCATCAACAACGTCATGGAGCCTGACTTCCTGTCCACCTACAACTGTACTGCCTGGAACGCCTTCGGACCCGGGACCATGATCATCACCCTGGAGGAGACTGGTATGACCAGAGACAAACAGCAACAACAATAACCACCATTATATTCACCACAATTATATTCACCACCATTATATTCACCACCATTATATACATCACCATTATATTCACCACCATTATATTCACCACCATTATATACATCACCATTATATTCACCACCATTATATTCACCACCATTATATACATCACCATTATATTCACCACCATTATATACATCACCATTATATTCACCACCATTATATTCACCACCATTATATTCATCACCATTATATTCATTCTCCTAACTTGATACAACAACAACAATAACCACCATATATACTCATGCCTGCTCTATTACAATGTTTTAGCTGAATCTGCATGTTGTATTGCGTTGAATACTGTTTCTCTCTCTCCTTCTCTCTCTCCCTTCCTCTATCTCGCTCCCTCCTTCTCTCTCTCCGTTCCTCTATCTCTCCTTCCCCCATTCTCTCTGTCTCTTTCCCTCCCCCTTTCCTTCCTCCCCCCTCTCAATCTCCCCATTCTTCTCTCCCTTCATTCCTCTCTCCTCTCTTCCCTCTCTCAGAGGAGGTCCCAGTGGGTATAATAGCAGGAGGGACTGTTGGTTGCACCATCCTGCTGTTCCTGTGTTTACTAGTCCTGGTGCTCATCTTCTACCGGCAGCACAAAGGCAGTGAGTGACACCTGCATCTATTCCCCACAGTCAAACCATCTATAAAGTATCAAACACACACCAATACATGTTTCAGATGCCCATGCCCTAAAAACCCCAATACACCTGTCTTGAGATATCTACCCTGTACCCCCACACATTATCTCCGTACCGGTACCCCCTGTATAGAGCCGTGTTATTTAGATCTGTCACTTTCTCTTCTTTTGATCTTTTTCTTCTACTTTGGTCCCCCTCTTATGTTGGATTCCTCCCCACCTTTGTTGTTTTTTTTTCATTGTTTGATGGTTTAGTTTCTGCCCTCTTCTCTCCCTCCTCTCCTTCCTCTAAGCCCTTTAAATTGTCATCAGATATCTAACCCATACCCTCGTTATTGTTATTTTATTGTGTCACTATTTTTAATTTATTTTTTACCTTAGTATATTTAGTTAATATTTTCTGAACTGCATTGTTGGTTAAGGCATTTCACAGTAAGATCTACACCTGTCGTATTAGGCGCATGTGTCAAATACAATTTTATTCGATTTTTTGATTTGATATCAATATATGAAGCCATTATTCGCATAACCCACATGCACGTATACATACGGTATACATATTGTATCTATCTAAATCAATATACCCTGACATATCCAGCAGTATTCAACTGTGTGCTGTGCTGTTGTGCCGTGCTTCCAGGTCGTCGCGGGGTCACGCTGGGTAAGCCAGACATCAAGGTAGAGACAATAAACAAGGAGACCCACAGTCTGGAGGAGGACTCCGGCAGTGTTTCCACGGCATCACGCATGGTCAAGGCCATGTACTCGGTGAGTTGCCATGACAATGGGACAGCGGGTTGCCTTGAACTTTCCTACCTTTGGTTTATGTTACCCAAGTTTCCCCTCAGGGGATCAATAAAGTTTATTCAATCATTACAACGATGCCTGAACTCGGAAGCTCTCACATTACACAACCAACCTCTTAGGAGAAATGCACAAATTATTTTTACCTTTCAATTGTATCAACTTTTGCAGTTCTATCTATTCAATCACAATACTCACATTTTTAACACTTATGATGACCCTTTTTCCACCTTAATTTAGATCTGTCACTTTCTCTTCTTTTTCTCTTTTTCTTCTACTTTGGTACCCCTCTTATGTTGGATTCCTTCCCACCTTTGTTGTTTTTTCGTTGTTTGATGGTTTAGTTTCTGCCCTCTTCTGTGCCCTTCTCTCCCTCCTCTCAGCCCTTTAAAGACGATATAGAGCTGAAACAGGACCTACGCAGCGACACTCTAGACACACGCCAGGAGTACGACCTTAAGGTGATCTCATCACACACAAACACACACACGCGCACGTACGCACACATTCACACGGACACCCACACACACCTTAGCTACAATATGTCTTCTTCTCTTTCTCCAGGATCCCACCAATGGCTACTACAATGTACGAGCCTCCACCCACGACGAGGGCCGTCCCGCCTCCCGCTCCATGCACTACTCCGACTACCGGCCCTCCAACACCCCAGGGGCGCTGCCTCCATAAGTAGCAGTGTTGGAGGATCAGGGGCCACGGCCAGTGGAGGAGGCCCTCCAGGCCCAGGGCCCCTCAACACCCCTGGCCGCCCCAGCTGCTACGACCCCCGCCCCCCCTCCAGACTATCCCATAACAGCTATGCTCAGTTTAACACATTCACCCGGGCTGGGCAGAGCCAGCCGCCCCCTCCCAACCCCCCGCCGCAGACCAGCGACTTCCCTGGGGACTGCAGCCTGTTGGACTCCTCTCAACTTGCATACGACAACTACGGCTATCCCTCTCACCCCTATACCCCCTACCGCATGGGATTCGCCCCGCCCACTCTGGCTCCCTTGGAAGCCGGTCCGTCCTATGAGATGTACGGGGTGGGGCCGGGCCCTGTGCCAGGGGTGGGGCCTGGTGTGGGGGTGGGGCCTGGGGCAGCTCCGTCAGGGTCAGAGACTGGACTGGGGAAGTATGGAAGCTCGACCCGCTTCTCCTATACCTCGCAGCATTCTGACTACGGCCACAGAGGGCACACACAGAGGATGCAGACACATGTGTGAGATACAGTTCATTCTCACGTAGAGGGTGAGGGTGCATTCTCATACACACTGTCACTCAGACGCACACACACATTTGCATTCTCAAACATACACACACAAACACATTTGAGCGTACACAGACACACACACTGCGACACACATGCAGACAGACACACACACACACACAGGAGTTAGGATTTGCCCACGAGACAGGGAGGGTATGAGAAAGAGAGATAGTCCAGATCAGTGGAAAATAGAGAGTATCCCAATGAGACAGAGGGGAATTCCTTGTAATCAGAATTCCAACACTCCCAGTGTTCAATTCTTCGCTCTGAAAGAGCAGAAAGCGAAAGTCACAATCAAGACCAGAGAAAATAGGACTAGAGAGAACAAGAGATCTTTAGATCTTAATTGTCAAAATGAATAGCAGAAGTGCTATGAATTTAGACTGTAATGAGTGACGAGAGGGAGGGGGGGTGTTACAGGCAATTTATTCCATATACGATTGCCAAATATTAAAGTAAGGCATATCATGGAGAAATTGACCATCAAATATGGTACTCATTCGTTGGGCGGGAGAAACCTCAACCAATGAGGAGTAATGACTGTCCGCCATTTTGTTTTAGCTGGTTGTTGTTTTATACAGTGATCTTAGAGCACATATATATCCCAGAATGCTTTACTTCATTGGCGCCATTGGTGCTGGTTAGTGGGGCCATGGTACGTTTTGCACTGCATTACAAACAGTATTCATTGCTTAGACATCCGTTATCTATATCTATAGCTGTATTATATATGTCTGTTTTTATTTGCACACCAACAAACTAGAGCTTTGTATTCTATTTTTTAACATTTTACTGAATTATTTTTGTCATATTTCTGTGAAGGAGGTGTCTGTGGACCAAAATGTTCTAACTTGAGAGGGTTTAGTATTTGTTTGGGTGATATTCACCCCAACAAACAAAGAGAAACATGAAGAAGTATTTGTGGACCTGTTTCTGTCAGCCATGATGATTGGCAGAATTCAGGAAGGGGGAGTATATACAGGAACCTTTTTACCAAGTGTCCATGTTGCTCTTTATTTTAATGTAAATCTTGGGTTACAAGCATTTATGCAGTAGATAGCATGCAGGAGGTCCTTATATTGGCAGGTGTTGTGTGTTGCTAGGCCTACCAAGGGTTTAGGTATTGAGGCAGTTCCGGGCATATGGAACTATATGCCTGGTAGCCTGGGATCCAAACTGAAATCGCTTTGTTACACCATTTATATGAATATACTACATCATTGATATGATGAAACATAGCAAATTCAGCTTGGATCCAGGCTATAAGCCTTAGCCTGGTGCCCCCTGCTGAAATAGAAAGAGGTGATGTGGTAGCCTGGTCCCAGGTCTATTTATGCTCTCTTGCCTACTCCTGTGGTCATTGTCACACTTGCGAACAAACAGCTGGGACCATGGCTAGTGAGATGGTGTGTACAGAGGTTTAGAACAGAGTGGCCTTAGGGAACATGTGGTAAACGCTTTCATTACTCATACACAATCAGCCATGATGACGAGGCCTGAGGAGAATGTGTATAGAAAGGGCCAATGAAGGTTTTTCTACAGTATTGACATATAGTGGTGTGTGATTGTGTGAATGTGTATGGGTGAAAGAAAGAATGAGCAAAAGGGAGAGAGAGAGTGTGTGTGTGTGTGTGTGTGTGCTCATCTATTTGTACAGTGTTTGTATAGATGTGTGAATGGCTGTGTGTGTATGTAACACATAGACATACCGTACTCTACCTGCGTGTGTGTGTGAATATTGTATGCGTGTGTGTATGTCTGTATGTGTTTATGTGTGTGAGCGTTTTAGTAATACAGCATTTCCCAAACTCGGTCCTGGGGCGGATGTTTGGGTTTTTGCCCTAGTACTACACAACTGATTCAAATAGCCAACTCATCATCAAGCTTTGATTATTTGAATCAGCTGTGTAGTGTTAGGTGCAAAAACCAAAACGTACCCCCTTTGGGGTCCCGAGGACCGAGTTTGGAAAACGCTGCATTAATCTGTCCATATCATTTCTCTTCGCAATCCTGTTCCAATACTTGTATACCTCTGGTAGGACTGTATCCTGTATTATTGTGTCTTTGAATTTAGAAATACAATGTTTATCTTATTGTACTGTTCCAACGTAGCAGAGAAAAACTGTTCAAAAGATGTACAACAAAAATCACATTTTCATTTTTTAAGTTCATTATCTCCAATATTTTTTAAAAATGGTATGTAATTATTTTTCCACAGTATTACAGAAATAAAAAGCACTGTTTTTTATAAAATTAACCATATTGTGTGATGCTTTCAGGGGAATGGGATAACTTCCAATTCAGAGAATACAGTTTATTTTTTGTTTTCCCCTACAGTCAACATATATTATTACCTACAACACAATGTAATATAAAAATATATAAAATAAATGGAAACATCTTTAATTAGAGCCAAATTTGAACAATGTCTGAAAATGCGATTAATCACAGCAAATCAATACAATTAACTTTACTAATGATTTTAAATCATTTGACAGCCTTTTATCGGTACCCATTAATTGTACTAATAATTATATTATATACATGTGAAAAAGCACAACAACACTGCTACTGGGCAACAGTCACTTGACTATTTCCACTACCACTGTATTCACTATTTCTACTGTTACTATTCAACTAAAGGCTTCTATCCTACTACTACAAATACAGTTATACTTCTACAATACACTAGCGTCAAATTTTCAACACTAACCATTTTAACTTCTTTCCACTATCATAAAAATTATTATGGAGCATTGTCACACAATTTTTCTAGCGCCAATTTAACTTCCATTATATTTCAGTACGATAGGTGGCAGTAACATAACTCTGTCATCTTTGCTTCCCACACCAAAAAAATAAGAAAATCATTGTTGCCCACTGCACAGCCAGAAATACTTTTGAGGAGATGGGAAACTTCCTAGGATTTTAACTATGGTGATTAATGGCACTGCCAAAGTGGAGAGGAAATCCAAGAAAATAGATATTATTGTGGATGCGGCGGAATGGTTCATGGGACTGAAAGACTTCTTGGCGGAGTACCTCCCTCTCAGGTCATAGAGCTTGAGAATTGAGATTTGAAGGAAGGAAGGAATAAAGAAATGTACGTGTTTTGGTTTTGTCAGTGTGGTTTTTCTTGTTTTATTTTTGGTGGATTAAGTTTTTCCTATCAAGTATGTGTTTTATTTGTACCTTTTTTACTCTGTCCAATTGGTGGCGGTAATGCACCTTTTGGGGTTGTGGTCGGCTTTACATTCCACAGAGGATGACAGCCAAGATGGCGGGGACAGTATTGAGGTCGCTTGGCAAACTTGGACGTCCTTCAACAAAATGTATTTTAAATAGTAATATGGTCAGCCCTGGTTGCACTGTCCTGCAAAATAGGTGAGATGTTACATTTTTGATAAATGCAATAATAATTTAACTTGTTAATGATATCCAAATAAGTCGTTCAAGGATACAAAAAAAGAATAATACTGTAGCGACCCGCACAGACAGCTGTGTGTTATGTGTTAGGCTAGGAGGTGGTTGTGTTGTACTGACCAGTACCCGGTGTTCGCGGGGTCCGACATGTCAATCAACCTGCTATCTGCCAATCACGGGAATGCCTGGAATGTTCTGATGCCGGGCATCCTGGTGGTTGGCGGAGTGGCGTGGAGGGGGGTTGGGCAGGGGGGTGGAGCATTGGAAGTTAAGACCAGGTTCCGCTTTTGTTCTCTCTCTTACGTCTCGGCTTCACAAGAGAAGGTCACGAGAGAAGGTCACGATTGGCTTGTGGGTTATCTGTCATCTTTTTGGCGTGTGCTACGGCCCAAACAGTAGCCTGTGTAAAGTTGGTTTAATAAACCGTCAATTCGCAAACTCAAGCCTCTGTCTGGACAATTGTTCATTTATGATCTAGTCAGGTCATTACAATACTGTCACATAACCGCTACTTTAGCTAATGCTAGTATTAGCAAAGCTAGAAAATGAGTTTACCTGCTCACCATAACAGCGTTTTGTTTTTTCGGTCAGACTTAACAGCCCACCCTACATCTAGATCTAAGTTTCTTATGTTATGTCAAACGTGCCTGTTGTATAGTTGCTGTAACGTTAAACAGCTTGAAAGTTTGGCTGCGTGTTACTGTAGTTATCTAGCCAACCGGTTAGCTACTTGAGCTTCCTTCACTGTGGAGTTTAAGTCCGCTATTTAGCCGAATCATGTGGATGTTGAGTTAATAGCACATTCGTGACCGGCTTGTCATCTTGCTAGTGAACTAATTAGCTAGCATAGTACCTAAAAATGTGTTAATGTGCTGAAGCAAATGAAATGCATTATTTTCACTGTCGTCTGAAAAACATTGCACAAGGATTGGAATGTTGGCACCAAACCGGTCTGAATTCCAGGCTAGCTAGCTGTCCACTTTGACTTGTTCTAGTTAGCTAACGTTACTCAACAACAACACGTTTAGCTAACGTTACTCAACAACAACACGTTTAGCTAACGTTACTCAACAACACGTTTAGCTAACGTTACTCAACAACAACACGTTTAGCTAACGTTACTCAACAACAACACGTTTAGCTAACGTTACTCAACAACAACACTTTTAGCTAACTTTACTCAACAACAACACGTTTAGCTAACGTTAGCTACTTAGCTGAAGTTCCATTTACATCATTGAGGTCAACAACACTTCAGAGTCAAACATCAATACGTGTAAGACAGTAACTTGAAACAGTTCAGACTTTCCAAGGGGGGAGAGCCAGCAGGGAGTATGTTTCATACGTTTGTGCCTTGACAATTCGGCTATGGACCCTGCCTACCCCTGCTGCGTGGAATGTGATTAGTGACCTGTCTGTTTTGGCTGACCTAGAACGTAATAATGCCCAACCCTGACCTCTGTCATCATTACGAGGTGTTTCCTTGGCACTTGTGGTTGCTCAAGACTGAGTTGGCTTACCTGAAGAGCCTTTGTAGGTTAGACACTGGCTAAACAACATCCACACTGTGCCTTAGAAACAGTACTGATTCCCTATTGACACATCATGGTTGCTTGTTCTTTTCTTCTAGACAGAAACAATGGCAGCCAGATGTGGAGTGGACGGAGCAGTATGCCGGGTGGTGATGTATCCCAGCACCATCACTGAGAAATGGGTCCCCCCACCATGGAATGGTATGCCCCTATGAATAGGCTAGTTATTTAGGTAGAGACCAAATATTGATATGTATGGTAGTTGTATTTTATTGCCTCTTTCATTGAACCATTTGCACTTAGTCAAAGTGGTTGTCAGTGGTTTCTAAACACAGCCTGTGACTTGATCACTTTATTATAGATTTAGTCATTCCATGTCATACGCTGTGACTTTATCATAGTTGTTCTACATATAGCTTTATCTCAACTCCTATGCATGAATTCCAAACCAACTAGCCCCTCTGCAACCTCTCAATCTGCAAATCCTTGATGAAGGCCAAGAGCCGAAACGCATTGGTTTTACTTTTTAACAATAATCTTTCTTATCAACTTCCACTGTCCTCCAAGAGTTGCTGACTCTTCTCTCAACCACTCTTTCTCTCTACAGATAAAGATGCTCCTATGGAGCAGGAGGGGCTTTGGGGCCCAGCACCCCGCTGCCCACGGCGTGCTGCGTCTGGTGCTTGACATCAGCGGGGAGTCGGTGAAGAAGTGTGATCCCCATGTGGGCCTGCTGCACCGCGGCACAGAGAAACTCATCGAGTACAAGGCCTACCTGCAGGTATGTAGTTGCTACCCTGTTATAGCACACCTAGAGACAGTAAGGTATGCGCAGCGGATATGAAAATTGGCTGAAAGTAACTTGCATCAGTGTGTCCTGGCTTGTAATGTACATGATGCATGTTTAGACTCTTCTGTATCATGCATGTTTTTATTGGAGGAATTGCATTGATGTCTGTGCACTTTAGGCGCTGCCCTACTTTGACAGGCTGGACTACGTATCCATGATGTGTAACGAGCAGGCCTACTCTCTGGCCGTGGAGAAGCTGCTCAACATCCAGGCCCCACCCCGTGCACAGTGGATCAGAGGTGAGACTAGGTGCTGCTAGATGACCATGCCAGAAAGGAAAAATGTACCACTATGTCAGGTATTCATTAGTGCACACCGGTGCAAAATGTTTTGCAACATAAAATGGGTTTCCTATTTCAGACGGTTTGCTGCCATTTGGTTTCGAGTGAATCACTAATAATCGAGCCAAGTATATAACTTTTTGCCCTTAATTTAGGCTTAGAGATGAGGGTACATTTTGAATCAGGGATGAACATTTGCAGTTAGAAAAGTGCTGCACCTCCCTCCTTTACCAGCACGACCATAACAAGCATGAGAAGCATAAACCTTGTAAGATCATCTGGACCAATTTGCCATTTTATACAAGGTCACTAGGGGGCAGTAGATCGCAGTCAACATGGATATTCAAGTTCAACAGTCAACATGGATGCACAGAGGGAATGTGGCATGTCATAGAATGCAATCTTCACACAGGCAGAAGAGGGGCAGCAGTAGTGAAGTAAGTATGCATTTTCAGTGTGTTTTTCTGTGTTGTAGTTCTTTTCGGAGAGCTGACTCGTATCATGAACCACATCATGGCCATCACCAAAGCCCTGGACATCGGAGCCATGACCCCTTTCTTCTGGATGTTTGAGGAGAGGGAAAAGGTGAGGGCACTGGGTAGACTAGTGTATGACCTTTCTTTGAGGTGATAGGGCACAGTTTGTCATTGTTAATAAGAATTTGTTATTAATTGACTTGTGTAAATAAAGGTTTGCTGTAGAAGCCATTTTGACTTCATTCACAGGTATGTTTTTTTTAAGGATGTTCTTTCTTCTCTCTATCCTTCTAGATGTTTGAGTTCTATGAGCGTGTCCCAGGGGCCAGGATGCATGCAGCCTACGTCAGACCTGGAGGAGTACACCAGGTGAGGGCTCCCCTAGGTCCAAATCTTGGATCAGCATCCTCTCCCCCAATCCTTACCTTAACCGTAACGCAAAACTGACCCAAGATCAGCATCTAGGGGAAACTTTACCCTACAGCTATGGATTCAATGTATGTGATGTAATGGTGGCTATAAAACAAAGATTGTGTTATCTGTTTGTTCCAGGACATGCCACTGGGGCTAATGGATGACATCTACGAGTGGTGCAAGAACTTTTCCATCAGAATAGACGAGGTGGAGGAGATGTTGACCAACCACCGTATCTGGAAGAACCAAACTGTGGACATTGGGGTTGTCTGCTGAGGACGCACTCAACTATGGCTTTAGCTGAGGCAAATATATATATATGTGTGTGTATTTGTATATATCTCTCTCTCACACTACCATTCAAAAGTTTGGGGGCACTTAGGAATGTCCTTGTTTTTGAAAGAAAAACATTTTTTTTTGTCCATTTAAAATAACATCAAATTGATCAGAAATACAGTGTAGACGTTAATGTTGTAAATTACTATTGTAGCTGGAAACGGCTGATTTTTAATGGGTTATCTACATAGGTGTACAGATGGCCGCTATCAGCAGCCGGCACGTTGTGTTAGCTAATCCAAGTTTGTTGTGCTGATTTTAAAGAAGCAATAGTTTGAGAAACAGGCGCCTCATAAGTCCTCAACTGGCAGCTTCATTAAATAGTACCTGCAAAACACCCGTCTCAACGTCAACAGTGAAGAGGTGACTCCGGGATTGCAAAGAAAAAGCCATATCTCAGACTGGCCAATAAAAGATCAAGATGGGCAAAAGAACACACAGTGGACAGAGGAACTCTGCCTAGAAGGCAAACATCCTGGAGTCGCCTCTTCACGTTGAGACTGGTGTTTTGCGGGTACTATTTAATGAAGCTGCCTTCTAGGCAGTGGCCAATGGAAATCAAGGACATTTCTAAGTGACCCCAAACTTTTGAACGGTAGTGTGTGGCAATATGCACTTTCTTACTTTCAAACAGTTGAAAACCTATTGACATCTGTAACTAACTCTGCTTGTCTGTCAGTGGTGTGATGCTGAGGGGTTCAGGCATCAAGTGGGACCTGAGGAAGTCTCAGCCCTATGACAAGTATGACGAGGTGGAGTTTGACATCCCCATTGGCAACAAGGGAGACTGCTATGACAGGTAACTCCTATTATCCTCTATGTCAGCCTCTTCTTTTAACCCGCTAAGTTGACTGAAAACATTCTCATTTACAGCAACAACCTGGGGAATAGTTACAGGGATGAATGAGCCAATTGTAAGCTGGGGGTGATTAGGTATGAGATTGGGAATTTAGTCAGGAAACCAGGGTTAACACCCCTACTCTTACAATTAGTGCCATGGGATCTTTAGTGACCACAGAGAGTCAGGACACCCGTTTAACATCCCATCTGAAAGACGGCACCCTACACAGGGCAATGTCCCCAATCACTGCCATGGGGCATTGGGATGTTTTTGTAGACCAGAAGAAATAGTGCCTCCTACTGGCTCTCTAACACCACTTCCAGCAGCATTTGGACTCTCATCCAGAGACCAACTAGGACCAACCCTGCTTAGGTTCAGAAGCTAGCCAGCAGTAGATTGCAGGGTGGTATGCTGCTGTCTAAGTATTGTGAAGATATAAAACTATGAAATAACAACGTGGATTCATGTAGTAACCAAAAAAGTGTTAATCAAAATATATATATTTTATATATACATTATATTTGAGATTCTTCAAAGTAGCCACCCTTTGCCTTGATGACAGCTTTACACACTCTTGGCAATCTCAACCAGCTTCATGAGGTAGGCACTGAATTGCATTTAAATTTACAGATGTGCCTTGTTAATTTGTGGAATTTGTTTCCTTAATGCGTTTGAGCCAATCAGTTGTGTTGTGACAAGGTAGGGGGATATACAGAAGATAGCCCTATTTGGTCAAATACCAAGTCCATATTATGACACGAACAGCTCAAATAAGCAAAGTGAAATGACAGTCCATTACTTTTTTAAATTTTTTTTATTTAACCAGGTAGGCTAGTTGAGAACAAGTTCTCATTTATAACTGCGACCTGGCCAAGATAAAGCATAGCAGTGTGAACAGACAACAACACAGAGTTATACATGACAATAAACAAGTCAATAACACAGTAGAAAAAAATTGTCTATATACATTGTGTGCAAAAGGCATGAGGAGGTAGGCGAATAATTACAATTTAGCAGATTAACCCTGGAGTGATAAATGATCAGATGGTCATGTGCAGGTAGAGATACTGGTGTGCAAAAGAGCAGACAAGTAAATAAATAAAAACAGTATGGGGATGAGGTAGGTAAATTGGGAGGGCTATTTACCGATGGACTATGTACAGCTACAGCGATCGGTTAGCTGCTCAGATAGCAGATGTTTAAAGTTGGTGAGGGAGATAAAAGTCTCCAACTTCAGCGATGTTTGCAATTCCTTCCAGTCACAGGCAGCAGAGAACTTGAAGGAAAGGCGGCCAAATGAGGTGTTGGCTTTAGGGATGATCAGTGAGCTACACCTGCTGGAGCGCGTGCTACGGGTGGGTGTTGCCATCGTGACCAGTGAACTGAGATAAGGCGGAGCTTTACCTAGCATGGACTTATAGATGACCTGGAGCCAGTGGGTCTGGCGACGAATATGTAACAAGGACCAGCCGACTAGAGCATACAGGTCACAGTGGTGGGTGGTATAAGGTGCTTTAGTAACAAAACAGATGGCACTGTGATAAACTGCATCCAGTTTGCTGAGTAGAGTATTGGAAGCTATTTTGTAGATTACATCGCCGAAGTCGAGGATCGGTAGGATAGTCAGTTTTACTCGGGTACGTTTGTCGGCGTGAGTGAAGGAGGCTTTGTTGCGGAATAGAAAGCCAACTCTAGATTGGAGATGTTTGATATGAGTCTAGAAAGAGAGTTTACAGTCTAGCCAGATACCTAGGTACTTATAGATATCCACATATTCTAGGTCGGAACCATCCAGGGTGGTGATGCTAGTCGGGCGTGAAGAACAGTCTATCTGGAAAATGTCAAGAACTTTAAACATTTCTTCAAGTGCAGTTGCAAAAACCATCAAGCGCTATGATGAAACTGACTCTCATGAGGACCACCACAGGAAATGAAGACCCTGAGTTACCTCTGCTGCATAGGATAATTTCATTAGAGTTAACTGCACCTCAGATTTCATACCAAATAAATGCTTCAGAGTTCAAGTAACAGACACATCTCAACATCAACTGTTCAGAGGAGACTGCGTGAATCAGGCCTTCATGGTCGATATTGTTGTAAAGAAACTACTACTAAAGGACACCAATAAGAAGAAGAGTTGCTTGGGCCAAGAAACATGAGCAATGGACATTAGACCTGTGGAGTCCAAATTTGAGATTTATGGTTCCAACTGCCTTGTCTTTGTGATACGCAGAGTATGTGAACGGATGATCTCCGCATGTCTGGCTCCCACTGTGAAGCATGGAGGAGGAGATGTGGGGGTGCTTTGCTGGTGACACTGATTTTTTAATTTTTTAATCGAAGGCACACTTAATCAGCATGGCTACCACAGCATTCTGCAGCGATACGCCATCCCATTTGGTTTGCGTTAGTGGGACTATGACCCAAAACACACCTCCAGGCTGTGTAAGGGCTATTTGACCAAGAAGGAGAGTGATGGAGTGCAGCATCAGATGACCTTGCCTCCACAATCACCCCACCTCAACCCAATTGAGATGGTTTGGGATGAGTTGGACTGCAGAGGGAAGGAAAAGCAGCCAACAAGTTCTCAGCATATGTGGGAACTCCTTCAAGACTGTTGGAATAGCATTCCAGGTGAAGCTGGTGGAGAGCGTGCCATGAGTGTGCAAAGCTGTCAAGGCAAAAGTTGTCTACTTTGAAGAATCTAAAATATATTTTCATTTGTTTAACACATTTTTTGGTTACTACACGATTCCATATGTGTTATTTCATAGTTTTGATGTCTTCACTATTATTCTACAATGTAAAAATAAAGAAACCATTGAATGAGTAGGCGTGTCCAAACTTTTGACTGGTACTGTATGTCACTGGAAGTAGTGGTTCAACAATCCCCCATTCCTCCATCTACATATCTAACTGGTATCTGTCAATAAAATGTGATTTTATATATATCACATTTTATTGACATAATTATTTATTTTTTTACATCTCCTTCCTTTCCTCCTTGGTGTTGGTCAGGTACCTGTGCAGGGTGGAGGAGATGAGGCAGAGTCTCAGGATCGTGATCGAGGCCCTCAACAAGATGCCAGCAGGAGAGATCAAAGTGGATGACGCCAAGGTGGCCCCGCCCAAGAGATCTGAGATGAAGGTGAGACTCATTTAATGGCTGAAATTTT
Source organism: Oncorhynchus nerka (assembly GCF_034236695.1). Classification (NCBI taxonomy): domain Eukaryota; kingdom Metazoa; phylum Chordata; class Actinopteri; order Salmoniformes; family Salmonidae; genus Oncorhynchus; species Oncorhynchus nerka. The sequence goes on from NC_088407.1 coordinate 27,022,022, forward strand.
ATTTGGAATAAAAATGCATTGGATTTAAAGCGCCTTTCGAAAAACCCAAGGAAACTGCAGGAAAAAAAGGTTTTATTTTAGGACATTTTAGATCATCCTCAGACTATATCCGCTTTACTCTAGTCAAACTTTATAAGCCTTGATTTCTATGTGTACGGTGGAGTGTTGCACATTGAGTCTATTATATAAGCATTTAACATCAGTTGTAATGGTTGTTAAATTATGTTCCCATGTTAGATGTCCATGGAGTCTCTGATCCATCACTTTAAGCTATACACAGAGGGTTACCAGGTGCCCCCCTCTACATATACGGCAGTAGAAGCACCCAAAGTAAGCCCTCCCTTCCTCAGACAGACATGGATATAACGGATTTGAGACGCTCTCTGTATTTCACCTATCCTCAAATACTGAGGCTATTTGATAAGTGCAGTTTACCATTACTAATGGTGAGATTCTCCTTCACCTGGTCCATTTTGTAGGTCATATGATGCCTATAGATCAAACACAATATCGTGTCCTTTATTGCAGATATTACATGTATTTGACAGCCAGGTACAATGTACCAGTTCTAACCAGCCGGCTAATTTCCCTGTGTAGGTAGATGAAGACATTGAATGTAATGTGCTTTAGGTGGGGCTGTTGTGTAATGCAATCTCCTGTCTCATTCAGGGAGATTTTGGTGTGTATCTGGTGTCTGACGGCTCCAGCAGGCCCTACCGCTGCAAAATCAAAGCTCCAGGATTCTCTCATCTGGTACGGGAGTTTAAACTACGCATGCACACTCACACACTTAGACTTCACACCCCGCATTGTTCAATGTAGTTATTAATTATTCAACGTGTTAAACTACTTCCTCAAGGCTACTTATAGTTCATTCCCCTTAGAGTCGATGTCCCTGCCCCGCTAACATCGAATTAGCATAATTTAACAAATCCCTGTTAAATTCTGTCTAAAGTAGAGAGATCTGTTTTTGCATGGGATGCGTCTTAATCCACCGTGTCGGCCTTCCGCAACTGCGGTGGAAGGTGGCAAAGCAACATCAAGGTTTGTCAGACCATGAGACATCCCAAAAATCGGTCTTATCGCGAAATTGTCAGTTTGGCCTAGAAAACTATTATGACCCCTTTATGGGTAGATGAGACTCACGAACACAATAGTGTTCTCAGTTTTGCTCTACGACCCCACCCACAAGCGTCTTGGGACTCGTCTGAAGTCGGTACAGATGATCTGACAACTTCTGTCCTTTGCGTTTGGGCTACACACTAATTTGTGGAAAGGTGAGACTTTCCCCAACATGTACATGTCTGTTGTTTTGCTCTAGGACACCCACAGGCCTCACAAGAATTGTGTGAAGGTCCCCCAGTACCAGTTAAAAAAAAAAAAAATGGAGGCTGTTTAGCGCAAAAGAATAAGGGGTTAAACATGTGTATGTTTGTATGTGTGTGTTCTTTCTTATACTTTATATATCTCTCAGATATAGGACAGACACTTCAAAACAAACTTCCTTTAGTTCCCCCGCCCCCCAAAAATAAAATCTATCTGTTGTTCCATGTAGTTAATTTGTTATTCTATGCGTTTATATGGGCTAAAGGCAGTAAGGCCAAATCCATATTTTTCATCTAATATTTTTTTTTAAAATATTTTCTTTTGATACTTCAAAATAGCAAAATCAAATAGCTTAGTAGCATCCCCTCCCCTCTTGTAGACTGTAATGGGTTGATAGTTGGTTAATAGTTTTGTGATGTCTTCCCCAGGCTGCCCTGGATATGATGGCTAAAGGACACATGCTGGCTGATGTGGTGGCCATTATTGGTAAGACATGTTTCTACTTGGTTGTGTTCAGTAGAGCACATCGCAGCAAAATGTGTTGCAATGGAAAAACAATCTGTTATAGGACAAGTTCATGTAGTAACCCTCTGTTTCCCCAAAAAGTATCCTTGCTGAACATGACCCTTACGTTATCAGTGAAACCATTGATTATCAGTATACTTATAACTCATACAGCAATTCTATTTGTGTAATTCCTGTTCAAATATTTATGGTTAATGTATGATTGAGGTTTAACAGAGGATTTGATTGTTTTTCCTCTTGTGACAGGAACCCAGGACATTGTGTTTGGAGAAGTTGACCGTTAAGTTAAAACAAAAGACTGTTGTGTTGATAACAATGGTTCCCCTCTGAAGAGGATTTCTCCCCTTTCGGTCTTCACAATCTGTCTCAGATGAAGGCTCTGTCCGTATCCTCACATAGTGTATTATTTATATGATGTGTAGTGACAAACTCGTTAACTGTGCCGCTTCAATGATAAAACTAATAACTATTTTTACTGATCTGTCAAATAGTGTAATTTTCTCATGGTTAGTCTCTTGAAATAGAAATATACTGTAGGCACTTCAGAATTTTTTTTTTACGTGTGATATTTTTTTCTCTCGAAATGCCCTGTTGCACAAAACTAAATGGACTGAGCTCGACCACAACTTCCCCCCCCTGCTTTACCCTGGCTTTCATTGCAACACTACGTCATCACCTCAAACCACTAACTCTTCAGCCCTGCTCAACCTACATGCTTTTTACTGACTGAGCAGTCAGACGTCCAGTAAAAAATAATTTGTTGTTGTGTCCTTTTGTATACCTGTTGCTGTGATGGGAGGCAGATTCCTAGTTCTTTCAGCTCTTCCTCTGTGGATGAGCTTTGGCAGTGCTAGTGAGTATGGAGTTTGATACTATAACCGCTGATTGGTATTGACCTTGGTTATGAAAATGTATGTCTGGGATTAACATGATGAGAAATGAGCAAAACAGTTTCTGTTTAGTTGTAATTGCAACTAAATCTAGTCCCACACAGGACTAAATATTGTGAATGATAAAGAATCATGGTTGAGTCCTATGGTTAAGATCAGATCTCATGGGCAAGTCCAGAGCATATGTTGGGTATTCAGTAAAAATATTTGAAAATGTAATCTCTTTGGAACTCATTGAACTTTTATTTGGTAATATGAATTATTGACCTTTTTTTTTTTCATAGATACCCTGTAACGACATGTTTCAATAATTATTGAAGTGGGTGACATGTTAATGTATTCTTCCCCAAAATTAAGTACATCATAGTAGAAATAGCTGTCTGTAAATGGTTTTGCTCATGATTGTTTTTAACCTGGTTTTATTTATAGATTTATTTTAGATCAGTGTTTGATGCGAAATGTGCTTGTTTTTTTAAATATAAGTGTAGGACAGGTGATTCTATCATTCTCTAGAGGGCAAAATCATTGTCTGATGGAGAGAGAAAAATCTACGTATAGTTCAGGGCCATTTCTGTGAAAGCAGAAGCGAAGCCATTGCCACATCGGTCCTCTTTTTTAACACTTGCGACAGACGAAGAACTAGTGCTGACATTTTCATACATAATGCTATCACTAACTATCTAGCTTTATTTCGACAGGAAGTCAATACTGAGACCACGATCTCTTTTCCAGATGAACCCACAATACATATCAAAATATAATGAAGACATTACACGACACATTCATATACACATTAAAATACATGTTGTTATGCACAATACACAACAAGCATTAAAAAGGTCACCTAGCAACTGTCTGAAATGCCCTAGAGGCACCAATTCTTTCCATTTAAAAGTGTATTTTAGATGCAAAACAACCTAAAGGAAGATCTACCTAACTCAGTAGAGATCGAAGAGGTTTTCAGACTTAGCCATCCCTGAGCCTGGGTCTGGTAGCCTGGACATCTATAACTTAACAATGGGTTACGGTATGGTGGAAGTTTATGCAAGAGCGCAATGCACTGATCTACAAGGAAGGCCAGCCTACATTCTAATACAAAAATGCAATGATGTATACTGCATGGTTTCCCAAACTCGGTTCTGGCACGTTTTGGGTTTTCCACCTAACACTACACAGCTGATTCAAGTAATGAACGCTTGATGAGTTGGTTATTTGAATGAGCTGTGTAATAATTATTTGTCACATGGGTCACCACATTTGTGAAGGGGGAGTATATGGGCCACCTTCCAGACCCTAGGGATGGTACCAGAAATAGTTGTACGGTAAAAATCAGAGGAGCAGAAAGCTGCAGCAAGAAAGGATCAAGCAAAGCAGCACCATAAATTTTTTTTAAAAATCACATCAATCTTGCGCAAGCCATCGAGCACATCACAAGAAGAAAGTTGTGGACATGAAAAGGTTTACTTGAAGTTGATGGAACTTCTATCAAGCCAACTGGAGACTGGGAGAGGGGTAGGCAGTTGACCGGCTGACCTGGGTCGGTTAAACCATTTATTTCAAATTTAAAAATATATATTAAATGCTGATTAAAAGCATCACTTATCTAATTTTTCTCAGCAATGATGAGTCTGGCACAACTTTCTTAGGTGGGGATGGAGAGGAATTTCCTTCAGTACTTTAACCGTTTTCCAAAATGTAGACAGATCACTAGCAGAGTAAGAATTTAGAAAGTAGCTAGATTTAGCTTTCTTGATTGAGGAAGTGCATCTATTTCTCAACTGCCTGAAAAACTGCCAATCAGCTACACAGTCAGTTTTTCTAGTCTTGGCCAAGGCCTGATTTCTCATAACATCTGAAAGTTCTTTAGAGAACCTAGGATTTATCATGTTTTACTTTGTGTTTAAAGGAAGCGTGTTTGTCTGCCAGAGATATTCAAATAGATTAAAACAATTCTAGATCTAATTCAGGGTCAGTCAGGCATGCAGCTGATAGAGAAACATTCAGAGTAATACTTTCATGAAGAAAAACATATTAAATGTCTCTTCATAATTATACGAGGGTCAGTGTTAATCTGTTTGCCGTCTCCAATACACGCAATAGGACAAAGATCACTGAGATCATTAGCAAAGACACCACTGGACAAGTACTTGTCAGAATTAGGTCAATCAGTGAAGAGTTGCTGGAATTTTGTTTTTTACATTAATCTCTGGGGGCTTTGCAATTAGTTGAGTCAGGTTAAAGTGAAGCCACATATTATTTACTGTAAATGGTCTGAGCCCAGGGTAAGCTTTGCAACAGATACATGTTTACTTTGGCTTATGCCCACGTCTATAACCAAAACCTAAATTCTTGGGAGGATACTGATATTTAGTGAATATAATGCCACAAGAGTTGATTTCGCATATACTGTATAGCCACTCCTATAAGATTAGGGTGTCCGCTTTGCTGACAAATTTGTGCTATGACGATGATCAAAGCCTACTTGTCAGTACAGAATGACAAACTCAGCAAAAAAAGAAACGTCCTCTCACTGTCAACTGCTTTTATTTTCAGCAAACTTAACATGTGGAAATATTTGTATGAACATAAGATTCAAAAACTGAACAAGTTCCACAGACATGTGACTAACAGAAATGGAATAATGTGTTCCTGAACAAAGAGGGGGTCTAAATCAAAAGTAACAGCATCTAGTGTGGCCACCAGCTGCATTAAGTACTGCAGTGCATCTCCTCCTCATGGACTGCACCAGAAGTGCGAGTTCTTGCTGTGAGATGTTACCCCACTCTTCCACCAAGGCACCTGCAAGTTCCTGGACATTTCTGGAGGGAATGGCCCTAGCCCTCACCCTCCGATCCAACAAGTCCCAGACGTGCTCAATGGGATTGAGATCCAGGCTCTTCGCTGGCCATGGCAGAACACTGACATTCATGTCTTGCAGGAAATCACGCACAGAATGAGCAGTGCTGTCTTCGGCGTCTCACAGTACGGACATTGCAATTTATTGCCCTTGCCACATCTGCAGTCCTCATGCCTCCTTGCAGCAGCATGCCTAAGGCACGTTCAAGCAGATGAGCAGGGACCCTGGGCATCTTTCTTTTGGTGTTATTCAGAGTCAGTAGAAAGGCCTCTTCAGTGTCCTAAATTTTAATTGCCTACCGTCTGTAAACTGTTAGTGTCTTAACGACCGCTCCACAGGTGCATGTTCATTAATTGTTTATGGTTCATTGAACAAGCATGGGAAACAGTGTTGAAACCCTTTACCTTGAAGATCTGTGAAGTTATTTGGATTTTTACGAATTATCTTTGAAAGAGGGTTCTGAAAAAGGAACATTTATTAGCCAAGATCCTTTTTGACATGGTGTGGATAGGAGTAGATAGGTAACAGCCAAACGGGTAATGAAAGATAACCTTGAGATTTGCATGATAGACTAAGGCTACTAGCAGGGTTGGGTAGGTTACTTTCTAAATGTAATCTGTTACTAGTTATCTGTCCAAAAATTGTAATCAGTAACGCAACTTTTGGATTAACCAAACTCAGTAACGTAATCTGATTACATTCAGTCACTTTTACATTACTTTCCCTTAAGAGGCATTAGAAGAAGACAAAAAATATGTTATCAATTGAACGACATCTATTGCAGGATGAATCAATGTTAAAGTTTACATAGCTGGATGGATGTTAAATTGTACTTTATGGGTTTTATTATGTAGGCTTCTTCTAACGCATCGCTTTGTACTAGATATACGATTCAATTATATCCTTACATTAATATATATAATTTATAAATCCCTAAATGGATATAGCAACTACAGATTGCCCCTTTTAAGACTATGAAAAGCATACGAGTTTGAGCATGTGTCCATTAGGTCTATGGATTTTTTTTATCAGCATGAATTAGATTGAGCATAATAATAAAAGCCTCACTTTTATTCCATTGGCTGGGATCCGCACTATGCAGCTGTTGTAAGAACACATTTTTCACTGGCTGTCCACTGGTTTCAAAAACAATTATTGATAGGCAGTTTAAACTTCTTGAATTCAATCATTATTGGATTCAAATGCACATTTAGATTTGTGAACAGCCATCCACAACAGCCACAATCCGTAAAGCGCAAATAGCTAAATGAGAGAGCAGCAGTGTGATTCACATCAATGCCCTATGTAGATATCAATAATAAGTGATATCCGTATCACTGTAGGCGACACCACTACTGTCATCCTTACCTCCATGCGTTTATTCAAGTTGGATAATCTTTGGATTACAGACAGCAGTCGCACCATTGGAAGACAGCTTGGACTGTAGTCTACAAAAACTTATTCCTGCTCTTTTCCCGCGATCCATCTAACACATTTGGTGTGGCATCATAGTAGTCTCTGACTTGTGGTCAGACTCGCTCAGGTGGAACAAACTTAAACTTGCACCTTTTCTCAATGCTGATTTGAATGTCATTGAGAAAACAAAGAAGTGTCAAAGATATTTTTTTTGCAAACATCCTTTCTGAATTGAAAAGTAATCTTCGAAGTAATCTTCTAGTTTTTCAAAGGTATCTGTAATCTGATTACAATATTTTGCTGGTAACATAACGGATTACAGTTACTGGTTTTTTGTAAGCTTTTACATGTAATCCGTTACTCCCAACCCTGGTTACTGGAGGTCACTTGCAATAACTGTGATATTATGTGGTCGTTTTTACCTACCTTAGTTTTATGCCCAGACTAAGTCACTCTGGATAAGAGAGTTTGCTAAATGACAAATGGTGGTCAAATCTCAAGAGGGCCGGCCTGTAAATAGAAAGTGTTCTCCTCTGTTCTCAGCGGCCCTGGGTGAGTCTCAGATCTGCTATATCCTGGACGGTATCTTGTTTCTGTACGGTATCATCCTCACCGTGCTCTACTGCAGGCTCAAGGTACAGCTGCCTTTCTGTCCTTCTTTTCCCCAATCCCCATCTTTCCCTGCCTCCCTAAATTCTCTTTGATCTCTTTCTTGCTATACCCACTCTCAGAGGGTGCATCAGGGGGAGTTGTGCAAAAAAATACACTGTAACTGGCATTTCGTGTAGATCTGAAAGATAGGTTTTTAGATCAGTCTTTATACTTATGTGCAATACAGTATGACCATGGGTATAAACAATATGATAGTAGCTCCACCTTGTGCGCTGAAAGGTTTGGTGTAAATTTCACCATATTGCTTATACCTATCCTACCCATCCGATCCTTTCAGATCTAAGTGCCTAAAGTCCCTGAGGCTAGGGGGTTGTTTCAGTTTCCTCTTTCTGTCTCTACCAAGTTCTTACCCCATCTATCTCTCAACACTCAGTTTTTCCCACAGATGGTTCCAGTGACTGGGGCTGGGACAGAAAAGCCACCGGTGAGAAACGCACTGTAACATGATCTACATCCAACTCCATTAAACAAGACCCCATGACGCCCAGAGACATAGAAACTAGACCTTGCAGTTGGCTGGGGGTCAAATCGATGTAACGTGATATATGCAATCCATTTATTTAGTCCTGTATAAACGCAGACAGACACATTTACTGCCCTACAGCTTTACAGTGGGTTGGGGGCAGAGGGCGATTTCCAGGCTAACATTTAACATTAAACCAAATAGCTAATCTCACACACTGCCTAAAAAAAAAACACACACACTTGTGTTTATTCCTAATGGATTTCCTCTTTTACTCTGACACAGAAAGCGGAGGAGGGTATCTATACGGTGAGTTGATGATGATGATGGTGATAATGAATGTGTGATGGTGAAGGTTATCTGAGTCAATATGTGGAGTTTAAATTGTAGGGCCTTGCTTCATGATATATTTACTCTCTCCCTGTCTCTCTATCTCAGGGTCTGACCCCTCATGCTGCGGATACCTATGAGACCATCGGTCAGAAGAAAAGATTGAAGTAGCAGAGGGTGAAGAGTTGAAGAAGTCATCTGTCAAATCACTTTTGTCTCCAAGAATTTCCCAGGCCTCTTATGTATTTTATTTAACATAGCTTTTAACGGTTTGAGAGAAAATGTATACATTTTTGAACATTTACTTGCGTATGTGTGAACCTCCTTTGTATGTGTTGTAAGAGAGAGAAATGTGAGAAGATTAAAGGGGAAGTTGAGCTGTGGGTAAAAATGCCCCACTTTTGACAGTATATGTCTTCTTTGTATGCTACTTATACTAAAGTTTCTTAGATATAGCTTGAGATTGATGTTTTTGGTGTTTTCAAATATTTTTCTATATAGATCAATATACAGTTTTAGCAAATAATATAACCCTTTTTTTACTCTTGAGATTTGTGTTCTGGGTGTACTTTAGGTATTTTCAAATATTTTTCTATATAGATCAATATACAGTTTTAGCAAATAATATACCCCTTTTTTACTCTTGAGATTTGTGTTCTGGGTGTACTTCAGGTATTTTCAAATATTTTTCTATATAGATCAATATACAGTTTTAGCAAATAATATACCCCTTTTTTTACTCTTGAGACTTGTGTTCTAGGTATTAGGTATTTTCAAAGCTTCTATGGTGCTTTCATAATACATTCTAATAAAATATCAAAATGACGGGTCTGTGGTATCTTGCTCTTCTTTTTCACAGTTTCTCATAGCTATTTCAGAGGTTGATTTCCGTGACACCAATGCCATGACAACTGATCACACACTGTCCGAGTCACATCCTGTGGGCACTGCTATGTTTTGTGGGTGTCTCTGCACATTCACAGAAAAACAATGGGTGGGGTTATCTGCATAGCCCAATGCAATGTCTGATGTCGTTAACAAACAATGATGCTGTAACAGCTACTTTGGCCTCACTTAACTGAAAGTGAAAACATAGCAAAACATATATGGTAACTGTTTATTAAGTTGCTCTTGTACCTGTGTAATAGATATGTAATGTAATTACACTTGCTCCAACATTCTACATTCACATATCTTACTTACGTTCATTTATTACACATTGTAGAAAAACAGGACAACAGTTGACCTAAACATGACCTGAACATGCAAACTCAAAAAGATGTTGAATTATGAAACATGTCTTGGCAACTGTACTGGAGAACAAAATTGAACCTTTAGTTAACTAGGCAAGTCAGGTAAGAACAAATTCTTATTTACAATGACGGCCTACCCTGGCCAAACCCTCCGCTAACCCGGACGATGCTGGGCCAATTGTGCGCCGCCCTATGAGAGAGAGAAAAAAGGAAGGGGGAGTCAATTTACCCAACTGAAAGTGCCTGAGGGGTTTTAACTTAACTGTTTTAGAGGTAGACAGATACCTGTTTTACTTCTTCTGTAACCCCTTCAGTAGAGACGTCGTTCTGTCAGAGCCAGAATGGAGCCATTTTGCTTAAGCTTCAACTCTTTACGTCTGCAATTAATAGTTACCACACCTATGTAGATATCAACAACCATTTTCTGGTGTCTAAATTGATAGATGTAGTTCATGATGTAGATTGTAGATCGATAGATGTATCTTTGTATCTTCGATATCGAGACAAGTTGTTTAGGCTACTCCATCTAGAGGGCCTGTGTACTGTGCCTACATCATTTCACCTCCCGGTTGAGCCTTGTGGAAGGCTGCATGTAAAGGCCTGAAAATAACTGTCTGTTGCTTTAACTAAACTGGAAAGGTGACTTCCCAGGTGTGTGTGTGTGTGTGTGTGTGTCAGAGACAGCGAGAGAGCGAGAGCGTGCTTGTAACAGGTGTACCCAAGAAAACAGGTAACCGCTCCTACTTTTGAGAAGCCAGAATATGGTGTGCTTGTGTCAAAGAAACAGAACATCATTTGTGCATTTCACTAGGAATCAATGACTTTTCCAAAATGCAAAGAAAGGAATAGGCAGCACCTTTCACATTGAGAGAGAACAACTTTCCAAAGGATTTGTTGGAATAAGAAAAGCCAACAACAACAAGCCAGACATGGTCGAATCATAAATGTAGGCTAAATCTGAGGATCTATACTACTTTTAGCCTAGACGTTTTTTTTTTACATTCCTGTCTTGGATTTGACACTGGATGAAAGAAAGTTCACTGTCTGGGATAAGATCATAAACGGTTAAGTTAAGTGGAAATTGGACCAATGTCACAACAAATTCCAGCATCAGAATAGACCACAAACCTCTGTCTCCAGATCTATCAAGGCGGGTGGACCATTCCACCGAACCGGGGAGAATGACACCACTGCTATGGATCCTTTGTAGTTTCAGTAAGTTGGTTATTCATGATGTAATGTTTAGACTAGGAGAAATAACACTGCAAAGGGGCTAAGTAAAGCGTTATAAACAAAATAACAGACGATAATGACAACTATTTTCAGCTAAAGCTCTGCATTTTTAGTTGTGGTTTATCTGTACTCCTATGGATTTTGGTAATTGACCCAGCAAGTCGATTTTTATATGAATATTTAAATAAGTAGGCTACTGCCAACTTTGGCTCATGTCCAGCTTCTTGGGTTAGTCTTTGCTGGATTAGATGGACAACACTTGAGGAGTTGTCTGATATTTCAGGAAAAACAGGTTACTGTTGATCAATTTCCCCGCTCATGTCTGTGATTCAGTCTGACTCTTTTCCTGTGCTCTCTCTCTCTCTCTCTCTATGAGGATCAGAGAAGGATTGCAGCAGGCGCCTATTGTCCTGTGCTGTATTTATATAAGCTGATGTATAATGACTTTTTAAATGAGGAAAACAAAGACATGGTTTGTGTGAGACAGACAGAAAGAAACAGAGAGACAGTGTGAGAGAGAGAGACAGAGCAAGAGAGAGTGCAACAGAGACAGAGAGACAGAGTGATAGAGCAAGACAGCAAGAGAGAGAGGATGGAGAGATAGAGGGAGAGAGAGAGGGGGAGAGAGAGAGCAAGAGAGAGTGCAACAGAGACAGAGAAGAGAGTGAGAGAGAGGGAGCGAGAGAGAAAGAGAGACAGAGTGATAGAGCAAGACAGCAAGAGAGAGAGGAGGGAGAGAGAGGGAGAGAGAGGGGGAGAGAGAGAGAGAGCAAGAGAGAGTGCAACAGAGACAGAGAAAGAGATAGAGAAAGAGAGACAGAGAAAGAGAGACAGAGTGATAGAGCAAGACAGCAAGAGAGAGGAGGGAGAGAGAGAGAGAGAGAGAGCAAGAGAGAGTGCAACAGAGACAGAGAAGAGAGTGAGAGAGAGGGAGCGAGAGACAGAGAAAGAGAGACAGAGTGATAGAGCAAGACAGCAGAGAGAGAGAGAGAGAGAGAGAGAGAGAGAGAGAGAGAGAGACCCTTATCTTGGCAATGTGTATTTAATCTTGAGAGACAGTCAGTCAGACAGACCGGATGCTGTGTCATAGGTGGAGTGTTATGGCAGTAATGTTGCACAGGCAGATTCCTCAGGAAACCTCAAAGCCTTGCCTGCCCCTACTCCATGTTCACAACTCTGTTGTGACACAACAGTAACACACTGTTCACATGGAAAAATACAGCACCTGTCAGCATGGTAGACAACAAAGTGACCTGGTAAATACATAAATCATACTAAAGACAATCTGTCTGCTGTTTACAAACACATGCTCACGCATGACACACACACACACACACACACACACACACACACACACACACACACACACAAACTATTAGTTCAACAACAACAAAAGTCACCGTTGAATCAGTACAGCCATATCAAAACAGCTTTTACTATGGGCATATAATAAACTTAGCAAACTTAGCACCGTCCTCTCACTGTCAACTGCATTTATTTTCAGCAAACTTCACATACGGAAATATTTGTATGAACATAACAAGATTCAACAACTGAGACATAAACTGAACAGAGACAGACATGTGACAAACAAAAACAGAATAATGTGTCCCTGAACAAAGGCGGGGTCAAAATCAAAAGTAACAGTCAGCATCTGGTGTGGCCACCAGCTGCATTAAGTACTGCAGTGCATCTCCGCCTCATAGACTGCACCAGATTTGCCAGTTCTTGCTGTGAGATGTCACCCCACTCTTCCACTAAGGCATCTGCAAGTTCCTGGACATTTCTGGAGGGAATGGCCCTAGCCCTCACCCTCCGATCCAACAGGTCCCAGACGTGCTTAATGGGATTGAGATCCGGGCTCTTCGTTGGCCATGGCAGAACACTGACAATCCTGTCCTGCAAGAAGTCGCATAGAACGAGCAGTATGGCTGGTGGCATTGTCATGTCAGGATGAGCCTGCAGGAAGGGTACCGCATGAGGGAGGAGGATGTCTTCCCTGTAACGCACAGCGTTGAGATTGCCTGCAATGACAACAAGCTCAGTCCCATGATGCTGTGACACACCGCCCCAGACCATGACGGACCCTCCACCTCCAAATCGATCCCGCTCCAGAGTACAGGCCTCGGTGTAACGCTCATTCCTTCGACGATAAACCCAAATCCGACCATCACCCCTGGTGAGACAAAACCGCGACTTGTCAGTGAAAATCACTTTTTGCCAGTCCTGTCTGGTCCGGCGACGTTGTTGCCAGTGATGTAAGGCAGATCCTCACCAGACAACATGCCTACAAGCCCTTAGTCTAGCCTCTCTCAGCCTATTGCAGACAGTCTGAGCACTGATGGAGGGATTGTGCGTTCCTGGTGTAACTCTGGCAGTTGTTGTAGCCATCCTGTACCTGTCCCCCAGGTGTGATGTTCTGATGTACTGATCCTCTGCAGGTGTTGGTACACGTGGTCTGCCACTGCGAGGACAATAAGCTGTCCGTCCTGTCTCCCTGTTGCACTGTCTTCGGTGTCTCACAGTACGGACATTGCAATTTATTGCCCTGGCAACATCTGCACTCCTCATGCCTCCTTGCAGCATACCTAAGGCACGTTCACACAGTTGAGCAGGGACCCTGGGCATTTTTCTTTTGGTATTTTTTCAGAGTCAGTAGAAAGGCCTCTTTAGTGTCCTACATTTTCATAACTGTGACCTTAATTGCCTACCGTCTGTAAACTGTTAGTGTCTTAACGACCGTTCCACAGGTGCATGTTCATTAATTGTTTATGGTTCATTGAACAGGCATGGGAAACCGTGTTTAACCCCTTTTATAATGAAGATCTGTGAAGTAATTTGGATTTTTATGAATTTATCTTTGAAAGAGGGTCCTGAAAAAGGGACGTTTCTTTTTTTGCTGAGTTCATGTTATCTGGAACTGGTATCCTTAACTAAATGTATTATGGGTCTAAAATATACTCTACATAGAGCACGATTACAACATTTTTACTTAACATTTGTATTGGTATTTGGTAAGGTGCATAAATGCTTTTTCTGTTACGCTAAGAGTGAGCTGTTTGGCCAAAAAAGAACACTTTTTTTTAATGAGAAAAGGAGATGGCAATCAGGCCTTCATTCCATAAGGATCATCAATGTTGTGACTTGGCAAAACAGTGTGCCACTGTAGATGATATAAGATGTCTACATCAAATAGGTCCGGTTGTGCGTACATACGTGTGCGTATATGTGTACGTTTGCATGTGTGTGTGCATGCGTTTGCAGTCACTGTGTGTGTGCACGCACGTGAGTATGTGTGTATGTGTGTGTTTCTCTGGACACTCGGAGGTTCACTAGTGCAACAAGTCAAGCGACATATCCTCACTGACACATTGAATCGCTTGCTCTATGTCCTCCCTCTGACTCCCTTTCTTCTTTGTGTACTCTTCCTCCCCCCCATCTCTTGGCCTCTCTGTCTTCTTTCCAACCACATCTCTCTATCCTCTACATCTCCTCTCTTCTCATTCTTTCTGTCGCTCACCCCCTGAAGCATATAAAGGACAGTAAGGAAAGTGTTAAGACTACAAAATCCTCATGGTTCAGTGCACAGTCTTCCTAATGTCTTTCAACCTCTCATTATCTCTCTCGCTACACTGTGACATTGTGTTGTATTTCTATTGTAAATGACGTCAACAATGCCACACACATTTTCCCCACGGGGACAATAAAGTCAACAAATAAATAACTCTCTCTTTCTCCCCCTTCCATCTCTCCTTCCCACGATCCCCCTCTCCCCCCAGTCGCTGTGGTGCAGGGGGACTTTGTGGAGCCCTCTCCCCCGTACTCCTTCGACTCCCTGGCTGAGGCTGACACCCGGCTGCCCTGCCAGTTCAAGGTGGAAGTGGGCCAGGTGGTGGTTCAGGTCTGTAGCATGAGTTACTACAGTACCCATAATGCTCTGTTCAACATATCTGGTTTTATCTTAGAAAAGATGTCCCTTACAGAATGGTCTCGTCTCTCATTGTCACAGGTCACCTGGACCAAGGAGAAAGCAGATGGCACCAAGGACCAGATCATCACAGTACACCACACCGACGGACACACAGGTAGGACACATACATATAGATGTTAAAGTACTAAGAGTGTCAACCATCCATCTCTTTATGTATTGGTAGTTCATCTGCTTTGCTAGCCCTCGAAGCCTTACAAGTTATATTTAGAGTGGAAGACAAAACCACAGATGCAGTTTCAATCTAGCTACTCCATTTATCTATATTTGCCACCCCCATATCCCACTTACTCTCCTTCTAACTCTTCTTCTCTCTCACCCACCCCCCTCTTTACTCTCCCTGTATGATCCCCCCTCCCCTTCTCCTCAATCTCCCCCCTCTCTCAGAGTTTGGTCAGTACTCAGGGCGTGTGCGGTTCAGCAGCAGGAAACCCACCGTGGACTCATCCCTGATCATCATGAACACCGTTGAGTCAGATGAGGGCAGGTACAACTGTCACATCAGCACCTTCCCCTCGGGGAACTTCGAACGACAGCTGTCACTCACCGTGTGGAGTAAGTCCCTCCCCTTGCTTCCCCTTACTCATTGTAGGACTTGGATTTACAGAGTATAATGTCCTGATGACGATGATTATAATAATGATTGATGATGATGTTTACAGGTGTCAGTTGTAGTATTATTAGCTAAAACAATAGCTCTAGTGGTGATAGTAGTCATGTAAGCCACAACTGTCATTGTAACTGTCAGTGTATCCAGCTGTCTTTTTAAGATAAAATGTCCTGTTTTTTAAACATCTACCTAACAGAGTACATTAGAAATCTAGATTTCAGCTTGGATCATAAAGCTGATCCCAGTTAAGCGTTTAAGAACTTTCACCCCCTGAAGCATCATGTCACAATGTTCTAGGATCAGCTTAACCTCCAATTAACAACTAAGACCAGTTCTAAGATCACCTCCCCAAGCACTAAGACCAAGGAATAGTTGATTCCTTTGACATTTGACCCTTGACCCCCGCAGCCACGCCCATCTCCTCCCTGGACCCTGTGATCCTTGTCGAAGGCCAGTCCTTCCAATTGGCTGCATCCTGCCGCTCTGTGGCCCGCCCTCCGCCCCACCTCTCCTGGGACACAGAACTACCAGGCCAATCACACAACAGGAGTTTGGAGGGTGGTTCAGTCTCCACCCACTTCTCTCTGCATCCCCTGAGGAGTATGGATGGGAAGAGGCTGGACTGTCTGGTGAAGCACCCGGCTCTGAAGGGACCACGCAGGATCACCAACAACCTGGTGGTGCACTGTGAGTTTAGACTTCGCATTAAAAGGTCCAATGCAGCTGTTTTTATCTCAATATCAAATCATTTCAGGGTAACAAGAGTACCTTCTAGTGATTGATTTCAATTCAAATGGTCTTGGAAAAGGGCATTTTACAAGGGGATTTTTTTGTTGTTGCTGTTATTAACAGAGAGGCTTGGACTTCTCTTTCTTATTGGTCTATTAACTAATTTACCGCATGGTGATGTCACCATGGTAGGCTAAAAATCCAACCCACCAAAACAGGCAGTCTTTTAAAACAGCTCTCACACTAAAAGGGCATTATCATCGTTTTCACAGAATTATTCCAACCTCAGTGTGGAAATATATATAAAACACAGGAAAATCTCGTTTTTGACTGGACTGGGCCTTTAATAACTATGAATTGTGACACTTCACTACATGTTTATACAGACTTCTATGCCTTCGGTGACTTTTCCGTTTAATATACCCCTCTTTATTTAAAGTCCCTGGTAGAATTCAGAATCTAAAGTAACTTCATTGTAAGCTGAATGTGCTTCTTTCTCACCAGGAAGATCTTTTACAGCTATTTTTTATCCTGACTTTATTATTAGTGTGTGTGATTGTGTATTTCTGTGTATCTGCCAGTTCTGCTAAAATAATGACTTTGATCATGTTCCTCTATTCTAGATCCTCCCAATGCAGAGATCTCTGGTTTTGATCAGAACTGGTATGCTGGTCTGGAGGAAGCTGCCCTCAGTTGTGTCAGTGGAGGAAACCCCAAACCACAGAGTTTCAATTGGACCAGGTAACACTTACTTTCCCAACCTACCCTCTCTGCCTGTCTGACTCACATCATGTCTGGCTAATCTGTTTTAGTTTGATTTACTGGTAATTCTATTAGTCAGTTATTAATAGTGGGCCAACCGGGGAGTTCAGGAGTTGTTTTTTGTGCCACTTGCCAGGCAGTCATTGTCAATAATAAGGCGATTGTCTTGAATCTTGATTGACTTACATGGTTAAAGAGATTCTCCAGTACTTTTGTCAACTTTTTAACCAGTAGTTGTGAAAGTGGCGCTCACGAGCCAAAAGTGGTCCCCGAAGATTGCGTACTAGGATACATTTGTGCAGATGTGTGCACCACGTCATTGCGCTCTATTTCACTCTGCTGTGTGTGTATCTAAAAATGCATTTAGTCTAGTCCTGCTTTGTGGCCTTTCGCAAAGGCTCTATGTTATACTGATCGCACTATACGTTTTTGTGGATGTAGATATGGTTGTCCTTGTTTCGATAGAGCCATTTGATGTCTTTCAGCAATGTTCCTATTGGTGGATTCATCAGTAAATGTACAATCAGACATTTTTTCCAGTCACTGAAAAATGACAACTTTTAAGAACTGACCAGATGCAATGACTTCAAGTGATTCCTTTAATCAACACGAATTTGACGATAGAGCATCAATTAGCTAGCAAAGAGGATTCAAAACAAAGACTTGGATTTAGTTAGCGTTAGAAGCTCAGCTACAGCAAATGCCAGCACCAAGAGGGCAGATGACAAATACGGTGCCTAGCTAAGTCAGTTATTTTTCCTGCAAGCCACCTAGCTAACTTTAGTTTATCTATTGAAACCCATATTGTGTATTGCTGGCTGACATTCTACTGTGTTACCAGTGGCATGTACTCATGGATGTCAAGGGAAACCAGGCTTCCCCAAAAAGTGACCTTCAATTCGCATGCGGCTGAATGTACAGTATCTCACTGGAGAAAAAATCTGAGCGAGCGAAACAGCGCCCCTATGTCTCTGTATTTGTAGCCCATCTATCTGATGCAGTCTGGTCCAAAAGAGTATGAAATTGTTGCTGCCCATAGCATTGAATGCAAGGGAAGCCAGCGAGTATTTGGCCTCCCTTGATCATTTTTTAAATAAAATAATAGTCAATCAGCATTGAGCTAAACTGAGTGAGCTCAACTCTGAATGGTCCTGGCGCACCAAAAAAAAGTGTAAAGGGAAGCCAGTTTGGATTTGGCTTCACTCCATTCACATCGAATCGAGAGCATACGTTATTGACAGAAACTCATTGTGTATCTCGTTGTGTTGTTTTCCTCTGGTGGCTAGCTAGCTAGCTAAAATTGGTCCTTTCCTAAATTAGCCTTGGATGGAGATAAGGATTTGGACTTGTGGTTTTACTTAATTCTCTGTACTGGCCAATGATTATAACAGCGATTCTGATCCAACCATAAAATAAAACATTGTGCCCCTGGCCTGAGAGGATAGAAGTTTAATATGTAGCTAAATGTAGAAGCCTAATGTTAACAATCTACTGCAAAGATAGCCTGCAGAGTTCTGTATTACTATCCAAGTCTGTACCCAAACAATTCGAGCTTCTACTTCTAAAAATTCACCTTTCCAGAAACAAGTCTCTCACTGTTGCCGCTTGCTATAGACCTCCCTCTGCCCCCAGCTGTGCCCTCGATACCATATGTGAATTGATTGCCCCCCATCTATCTTCTGAGCTCGTGCTACTAGGTGACCTAAACTGGGACATGCTTAACACCCCGGCCATCCTACAATCTAAGCTTGAGGCCCTCAATCTCACACAAATTATCAATGAACCTACCAGGTACAACCCCAAATCCGTAAACACGGGCACCCTCATAGATGTCGTCCTAACTAACTCGCCCTCCAAATACACCTCTGCCGTTTTCAATCAAGATCTCAGCGATCACTGCCTCATTGCCTGCATCCGTAATGAGTCTGCGACCAAACAACCACCCCTCATCACTGTCAAACGCTCCCTAAAACACTTCTGCGAGCAGGCCTTTCTAATCGACCTGGCCGTGGTATCCTGGAATGACATTGACCTCATCCCGTCAGTAGATGATGCCTGGCTATTCTTTAAAAGTGCCTTCCTCACCATCTTAAATAAGCATGCCCCACTCAAAACATTTAGAACTAGGAATAGATATACTCCTTGGTTCACTCCAGACCTGTCTGCCCTTGACCAGCACAAAAACATCCTGTGGCATTCTGCATTAGCATCGAATAGCCCCCGTGATATGCAACTTTTCAGGAAAGTTAGGAACAAATATACACAGGCAGTTAGAAAAGCTAAGGCTAGTTTTTTCAAACAGAAATTTGCATCCTATAGTACTAACTCTAAAAAGTTCTGGGACACTTTAAAGTCCATGGAGAATAAGCGCACCTCCTCCCAGCTGTCCACTGCTCTGAGGCTAGGAAACACTGTTACCACCGATAAATCCACTATAATTTGAGAATTTCATAAAGCATCTCTCTACGGCTGGCCATGCTTTCCACCTGGCTACCCCTACCCCGGTCAACTGCCCGGCACCCTCCACAGCAACTCGCTAAAGCCCCACCCTTTCTCCTTCACCCAAATCCAGATAGCTGATGTTCTGAAAGAGCTGCAAAATCTGAACCCATAGAAATCAGCCGGACTAGACAATCTGGACCCTCTCTTTCTAGAATTACCTGCTGAAATTGTTGCAACCCCTATTACTAGCCTGTTCAACCTCTCTTTCGGATCGTCTGAGATTCCCAAAGATTGGAAAGCTGCCGCGGTCATCCCCCTCTTCAAAGGGGGTGAAACTCTAGACCCAAACTGCTACAGACCTATATCTATCCTACCCTGTCATTCTAAGGTCTTCAAAAGCCACGTTAAACAGATTACCGACCATTTAGAATCCCACCGTACCTTCTCCGCTATGCAATCTGGTTTCAGAGCTGGTCATGGGTGCACCTCAGGGGCCTAAACGACATCATAACCATCATCGATAAGAGACATTACTGTGCAGCCCTATTCATCGACCTGGCCAAGGCTTTCGACTCTGTCAATCACCACATTCTTATTGGCAGACTCGACAGCCTTGGTTTCTCAAATGATTGCCTCGCCTGGTTTACCAACTACTTCTCTGATAGAGTTCAGTGTGTCAAATCGGAGGGCCTGTTGTCCGGACCTCTGGCAGTCTCTATGGGTGTGCCAAAGTGTTCAATTCTCTTTGGACATTGTGTTAACTAACCTCCAGACGAGCTTCAATGCCATACAACTCTCCTTCCGTGGCCTCCAACTGCTCTTAAACGCAAGTAAAGCTAAATGGATGCTATTCAATCGATCACTGCCCACACCTGCTCGCCCGTCTAGCATCACTACTCTGGATGGCTCTGACTTAGAATACGTGGACAACTACCAATACCTGGGTGTCTGGTTAGACTGTAAACTCTCCTTCCAGACTCACATTAAGCATCTCCAATCCAAAATTAAATCTAGAATCGGCTTCCTATTTCACAACAAAGCATCATTCACTCATGCTGCCAAACATACCCTCGTAAAACTGACCGTCCTACCGATCCTCGACTTCGGTGATGTCATCTATAAAATAGCCTCCAACACTCAACTCAACAAACTGGATGCCGTCTATCACAGTGCCATCCGTTTTGTCACCAAAGTCCCATACACTACCCCCCATTGCGACCTGTACGCTCTCGTTCGCGCCCGGGTATGGGCGAGGGGACGGTCTAAAGTTATACTGTTACATCTACTTGCACATTCATCTTCTGCACATCTACCATTCCTGTGTTTAATTGCTATATTGTAATTACTTTGCCACCATGGCCTATTTATTGCCTTAATTTACCTCATTTGCACTCACTGTATATAGCATTTTTGTTTTCTTTTGTTCTACTGTATTATTGACTGTATGTTGTGTTTATTCCATGTGTAACTCTGTGTTGTTGTATGTGTCAAATTGCTATGCTTTATCTTGGCCAGGTCGCAGTTGCAAATGAGAACTTAAAGATGAAATTTGAACTTAAAAGATGAAAAGATGAAATTTTAATTAAAAAACTAAAAAACAACTAGTTAACGTTGCCCATGAAAGGACGTTAGGCTAGCGAGCAAGCATTTTAGCCAGGTAGCCTAGGACAACAAAACATTTAAGCATGTACTGTATGACAGTGTGGTAGAATGTTTTGTCAACATGAAAGAGAGGAGGATGGCATTGGCATTTCTCTACAAGTAGTGTGAGTCAACATGTTTTTTGG
The DNA here is from genome assembly GCF_034236695.1 of Oncorhynchus nerka. NCBI lineage: Eukaryota > Metazoa > Chordata > Actinopteri > Salmoniformes > Salmonidae > Oncorhynchus > Oncorhynchus nerka. The sequence goes on from NC_088407.1 coordinate 27,043,305, forward strand.
TGTTGTTGCAAAGCACTCCCACGCACACAAATCAGAGCCATTGGACATCCACATTATATTTAGCTTACATTGATTGGACTAAATAGTTTTTGGTATTTTTTAGTTCGAACTGTATTGGACTAAGCAGAGGTGATTACATGACGTTGAAATGTTGAAGTTGAAATAGTGCTGGAACAGTGGAGGCAGCTCCTGTTTTCTTTGTGACTTGCGGTAACTCTCCGTGGTTCTAAATCAATGGTTGTTTAGTGGTCCGAAAATGACGGAAACATTAACTTGCTTGACCATGCTGTTATGTAACTGCTTGTTCCATGCAATATGCTTTGTAGAGGTTACTCTCTGGCTTTGTGATGAAACAAAGGTGTGGTTGAAATGATTCTGCCACTGTGTCTTCTTATTGTCTCAGCCTTAGGCCTATATATCACGGTGGCAAGGCACATGAACTGGTTATAGAGCAAACAATGCAATGGTAACAACATATAGGTTCTAATATGGCATTTTTTCCCCTGGCTCGTCTTCCACAGAGATTTTACCCACACACCACCACTGTGTGTTACAGTGGGGGGGAAATGTGATTATTTTTCTGTTTGCCAAACTAGTTAGGTAGCTAGCTAACTAAGCTAGCTAAACAACTACTGGTAGCCATATCTATGATTAAAAATAGAAAAGGTTTTACAATGAGATCTTTTGTATCTCAATTGTAAAACCTCTTCTCTTTTTAGTCTTAGATATGGCTAGCTACTAAACAGCAAGCTACAACCAGACACCTAAAGCTAGGCTTACCAGCAAATGTTAGCACATGACTGGAGTTCGCTAGATAGTTAGCCTGGCGCCAGCTAACTTATGCGCCATACCTCACATTTGTAACTTGTTACCAAACGTGTAACATCAGCAACTGTAAATAATTTTACTAGCTAGCTATGTAACATCATTGACGAGGGTTCACATTGGTTATGATTAACAACATTATAGGCATGATGCAAGATAGGATTCCAAACAGATGGAAATAACAAGTATTGCATATCCAGCGAGCTAGATAGCTAAGTTTACTACCAAACAGTGAGAGAAAAACAATAATACAACAATTCACTGTTGTAAATCTAAAATGGAAGCTGGTTTTACTATATTTGGTGTTGGAGAGCCAGTAAGAGGCACCATTTCCTCTGGTCTAAAAAAATATCCCAATGCCCAAGGGCAGTGATTGGGGACATTGCCCTGTGTAGGGTGCCATCTTTCAGATTGGACATTAAACGGGTGTCCTGACTCTCTGTGGTCACTAAAGATCCCATGGCACTTATCGTAAGAGTAGGAGTGTTAACTCCGGTGTCATGGCTAAATTCCCAATCTCGCCCTCATCCCATCACGGTCACCTAATCATCGTCTCATTCATCCCCCTCCTCTCCCCTGTAACTATTCCCCAAGTCGTTGCTGTAAATGAGAATGTGTTCTCAATCAACTCACCTGGTAAAATAAGGGTAAAGTGAAACAATTAAAATAATAATAATAATAACAATAATATTTGCCTGATAGACATGGGTGCAGGTAGATACTGTCTGCCTACCTACTTAAGCTCATTTGTATGATGGTTATGCCATATTTCTTTCTATTGGGCTAGGTGTTGTTGTACATGTAATCTCTGTGCCTGTGCACATGTATGCATGTTCAAATAGTCTACCCTCATGTTGATGTCATGCTGGCACGGTTCAACTGTTGTTAAAACTGTGCAATAGAGTCGGAGTCTCATAAAATGTCAATCTCTAGTTGCAAGGTGTAACAATCTGTCTCTAGACCTGAGACACACTGTACTATACTGTTCATACAATTTTACTTTTACCATACAACATTGTTGTTGAACACCCAGTTCTTGAGTTAACATGAAACAGTGTACACTCTCCTGTATTTTAGATTTGGACAAATAAACAAACATTCTTTGGATATATGAATGTCTAGCATCTGTTTGATGCTACAGAGCCCTGTACAGCTGATACAAATATATTCTATGAATCCATAAGGGCAGACACATTTAAAAGATTGATAGAAAATATAAATATTTATTTTATGTTGATTCTACATCAGGGCTCTCCAGCCCTGTTCCTGGAGAGCTACTGTCCTGTAAGGTTTACTCCAACCCTAATCTAGCACACCTGATTCTAAAAGAGATAAATGCTGTTTCAATCAGCTTAAAGGACTATAGCTGTGTTTACACAGGTAGCCCAATTCTGATATTTTTTCCCACTAATTGGTCTTAATCACATCAGATCTTTTTCAGAACTGATCTAATTGATCAAAACACCAAATTACTGAAAAAGTATCAGAGTTGGGCTGCCTTTGTAAACGCAGCTATAGTCCTTTAAGCTGATTAAAACAGCATCTATCTCAAGGCCATCAGACTGTTAAATAGTCATCACTAGCCAGCCCCGTCCAGTACCCTGCCCTGTACTTTAGTCATTGTCACAACCATCACCCGGTTACTCTACCATGCACCTTAGAGGCTGCTTCCCTATGTACATAGTCATCGAATACTGATCACTTTAATAATGGAACACTGGTCACTTTAAATAACGTTTACATACTGTCAAGGCCTATCCTTTTTAACTATTGATGTATATATACTATTCTTCAGATATACTACATTTTCTATCAATATACGGTCCATATTTTCTATACATCCCATCACACATACACACATGTACAGTTGAAGTCGGAAGTTTACATACACTTAGGTTAGAGTTATTAAAACTCGTTTTTCAACCACTCCACAAATTTCTTGTTAACAAACTATAGTTTTGGAAAGTCGGTTAGGACATCTACTTTGTGCACGACACAAGTAATTTTTCCAACAATTGTTTACAGATTATTTCATTTATAATTCACTGAATCACAATTCCAGTGGGTCAGAAGTTTACATACACTAAGTTGACTGTGCCTTTAAACAGCTTGGAAAATTGCAGAAAATTATGTCATGGCTTTAGAAGCTTCTGATAGACTAATTGACATCATTTGAGTCAATTGGAAGTGTACCTGTGAATGTATTTCAAGGCCTACCTTCAAACTCAGTGCCTCTTTGCTTGACATCATTGTAAAATCAAAAGAAATCAGCCAAGACCTCCACAAGTCTGCTTCATCCTGGGGAGCAATTTCCAAATGCCTGAAGGTACCACATTCATCTGTACAAACAATAGTACACAAGTATAAACACCATGGGACCACGCAGCTGTCATACCGCTCAGGAAGGAGACGTGCTGTCTCCTAGAGATGAACGTGCTTTGGCGCGAAAAGTGCAAATCAATCACAGAACAACAGCAAAGGACCTTGGGAAGATGCTGGAGGAAACGGGTACAAAAGTATCTATATCCACAGTAAAACGAGTCCTATATCAGCAAGGAAGAATCCACTGATCCAAAACCGCCATAAAAAAGCCAGACTACGGATTGCAACTGCACATGGGGACAAAGATCATACTTTTGGAGAAATGTCCTCTGGTCTGATGAAACAAAAACAGAACTGTTTGGCCATAATGACCATCGTTATGTTTGGATGAAAAAGGGGGAGGCTTGCAAGCCAAAGAACACCATCACAACTGTGAAGCACAGGGATGGCAGCATCATGTTGTGGGGGTGCTTTGCTGCAGGAGGGACTGGTGCACTTCACAAAATAGATGGCATCATGAGGTAGGAAAATTATGTGGATATATTGAAGCAACATCTGAAGACATCAGTCAGGAAGTAAAAGCTTGGTCGCAAATGGGTCTTCCAAATGGACAATGACCCCAAGCATACGTCCAAAGTTGTGGCAAAATGGCTTAAGGACAACAAAGTCAAGGCATTGGAGTGGCCATCACAAAGCCCTGACCTCAATCCTATAGAACATTTGAGGGCAGAACTGAAAAAGCATGTGCGATCAAGGACGCCTACAAACCTGACTCAGTTACACCAGCTCTGTCAGGTGGAAGGGGCCAATATTCACCCAATTTATTGTGGTAAGCTTGTGGAAGGCTACAAGAAATGTTTGACCCAAGTTAAACAATTTAAAGGCAATGCTACCAAATACTAACAGAGTGTATGTAAACTTCTGACCCACTGGGAATGTGATGAAAGAAATAAAAGCTGAAATAAATCATTCTCTACTATTATTCTGACATTTCACATTCTTAAAATAAACTGGTGATCCTAACTGACCTAAAACAGGGAATTTTTACTAGGATTAAATGTCAGGAATTGTGAAAAACTGAGTTTAAATGTACTTGGCTAAGGTGTATGTAAACTTCCGATTTCAACTGTACATACAGTTCATTCTGAAAGTATTCAGACCACTTTACTTTTTCCACATTTTGTTACGTGACAGCCTTATTTTAAAATTGATTATATGGTTTCCCCCCATCAATCTACACACAATACCCCATAATGACAAAGCAAAAACAGGTCTTTAGATTTTTTTTGCAAATATATGAAAAATACAAAACTGAAATATCACATTTACATAAGCATTCAGACCCTTTACTCAGCACTACATTTGACAGTGATTACAGAGTGTTATTGGTTATGATGCTATAAGCTTGGCACACCTGTATTTGGGGAGTTTCTCCCATTCTTCTCTGCAGATCTTTTTAAGCTCTTCTCAAGTTGGATGGGGAGTGTCGCTGCACAGCTATTTTCAGGTCTCTCCAGAGATGTTCCATTTGTTTCAAGTCTGAGCTCTGGCTGGACCACTCAAGGACATTTAGAGACTTGTCCCGAAGCCACTCCTGCATCGTCTTGGCTGTGTACTTAGAGTCATCGTTTTGTTGAAAGGTGAACCTTGCCCCTGTCTGAGATCCTGAACACTCTGCAGAATGCTGTGGTAGCCATGCTGGTTAAGTGTGCCTTGAATTCTAAACAAATCACTGACAGTGTCACCCAGCAAAGCACCCCCACACCATCATACCTCCTCCTCAATGCTTCATGGTGGGAACCACACATGCGGAGATCATCCGTTCACCAACTCTGCATCTCACAAAGACACGACGGTTGGAACCAAAAATCTCAAATTTGGACTCATCAGACCAAAGGACAGATTTACACAGGTCTAATGTCCATTGCGCGTGTTTCTAGGCCCAAGCAAGTCTCTTCTTCTTATTGGTGTCCTTTAGTAGTTGTTACTTTGCAGCAATTGGACCATGGAGGTCTGATTAACAGTCTCCTCTGAACAGTTGATGTAGAGATGTGTCTGCTACTTGAACTCTGTGAAGCATTTATGTGGACTGCAATCTGAGGTGCAGTTAATTGTTGAATTCTGAGGCTGGTAACTCTAATGAACTTATCCTCTGCAGCAGAGGTAACTCTGGGTCTTCCTTTCCTGTGGTGGTCCTCATGAGAGACAGTTTCATCATATCACTTGATAGTTTTTGCAACTGCACTTGAAAACATGTTTAAAGTTCTTGAAATGTTCCGTATTGACTGACCTTCATGTCTTAAAGTAATGGACTGTCATTTCTCTTTGCTTATTTGAGCTGTTCTTGCAATAATATGGACATGGTCTTAGCCATATTTGCCCTATTTGGGCTATCTTCTGTATACCACCCTGACCTTGTCACAACACAACTGATTGGCTCAAACGCATAAAGGAAAGAAATTCCACAAATGAACTTTTAACAAGGCACACCTGTTAATTGAAATGCATTCCAGGTGACTACCTCATGAAGCTGGTTGAGAGAAAGCCAAGAGATCAACAGGTTTGTGGCACCTTAATGGGGAGGACGGGCTCGTGGTAATGGCTGGAGCGGAATTAGTGGAGTTGTATCAAATACATCAAACACATGGTTTGATGGCATTCCATTTACTCCGTTCCAGCCATTATTATGAGCTGTCCTCCCCTCAGCAGGCTCCACTGATATACTCTGGACTCCGACATTGCTCATCCTAATATTTCAATATTTCTTAATTCCATACTTTTACTTTTTAGATTTGCGTGTATTGTTGTTAGATATTACTGCACTGTTGGAGCTAGGAACACAAGAATTTCACTACACCCGCAGTAACATCTGCTAAATATGTGTATGCGACCAATGCAATTTTATTTTATTTATCAGGCTTTGGTACACTGGCAATGGTTGGCTTGGGAAGCTAAGACTCTTTGTGCTTATTGCGATGGGCCTGACCTGTCTGCGGTGAACGGCCAGCTGGATAAGACTCTGCCAAAAGTGGTGTAGGGCTTCTTAACCACCAAATGTTTGGTCTTCTTGTAGAAGATTTGCTGGTACTGCACATCTCCTGGAAAGATATGGTTGTGGTCTTAGCATTTTACACTTTTTGTGGAAGGGACATAGGGCAACACGCCTTTGTTGGTAAAGGTATCAACCGAATGGGACCGGCTAGCGTATTGCTTAATGAGGGGACATTGGGAGCTGCTTCTGAGAGAAAAGATAAATCAATAAAGTGAATGGGTTGGGTGGCTAAAGATGTGAAAAGTCTTAGGAAGGCAGTGCGTACACAGTATGAATTGTTGTGTATGGGAGATTGAGGTGCCATTTCTCCTCAATCGCTCTCATACACAACAATACATGTACTGTCTAAGCACAACCAAAAACCCCTTACGCATCTCAAAGTGCTGTCTGTATACCTCCCCCAGTCCATTGACAGATCATCCTTGTCAACAGAAGCCCTTTGGAGGGGAATTTTGTGGATTGTCTTTGTATTATGTTTTGAGAATCTGCAGAGAGAATAATGAGGTGATTGTGTCACTACTGTTGTAGTCTTGATTTTATATCTTTCAGTGTCCCTTGCTGGTTTCTGTCCCACAATCTTGCTGTGCTCCATAACTGCAAGGTGTGTTCCGTTCCTCATGCTTGTGTACCCAAAATGCCTCCACCTTGGGGTATTTTTCAGCAGGGCACTGTGAAATGACTCCAGATAACCTGAGTTTTACAAAAAGAAACGGTAAAAAGGGAAGAGGTGTAGACTAAATTGATTACATGGTCTGGAAGGTATTCTGTGGTCCTCATGCTACCTCTAACCACCTGTAACCCCACAAAACACTACCCAATTCATGTTTATACCATGCTTACTGGAAATGTAGCTATTTTAGACATCAGCTTGGAAATATTTTTGTCAATTTACTTTCACCTTGTGCAGAGCTAGGGTTTGGAAGCACATCTTGGTGGAATGAGATTCTGCACCACAGGAGTTTGGTGGCAACTTAATTGGGGAGGATAGGCTTGTGGCAATGACTGAAGCAGAATTTTTGGAATGGTATCAAATACTTCAAACACATGGTTTGATGCAATTCCATTTGCTATGTTTCAGCCATTATTATGAGCCGTCCTCCCCTCAGCAGCCTCCACTACAAGTACCACCTACAAGAAAATACACAACAATAAACAATTTAACCACTACACTTAATTGCATTGATCTCTATTAGACTGGCTAGCTATGCATACCTAACATGGACCTTCCAATACTGTCAGCTTGCTGTTATCTAACTAGCGTCACAAAATTAACAGCAAGATTGCTAGCCAGCTGAGACTGGCTGAGAACCAACTAACCAACCAAAGATTTATACAGATTCATCATTGCCACCAACAGTTAGCCGTATGGACAATTCTATTTTTAGTAACGGAGTGTTTTCCAGACAAGGGTGGAATAAATGGCTACCAAATTGAGATACTTTATTTGGTAACATTAGCTATCTTACGTCAGCTAACGTCAGTCAAAGATAGAACAAATAAACAAACATGTTTGCTCTGCTGAAGGTAGTTAAGTTACCAGTCCAGCAGTGACCACCATGGCATAGGCGAAATTGATTGACCGTGTGTATACTGAAAGATACTGTAGATAGCTATATGATTTAGCTGATTGGCTTTCAGAGTTCAATACAGGACTGCAATGTTAGCTAGCTAACTTATCCAGCTAGGCTAGCTAACGTTAGGTCACCTCTAATTGAGAATCTTCTGTTTTGTTGTGAAGGGGGGAAAAATGGATGGTAATCGCATCACTTCTCAGCTGTCGTCGAAATGGATTCCCCTTCAGTTCAGCCTGAAAATCCCTGATAATCTATAGGTCACCGCACCATTCTTGATAGCCGCAGAATCAGGGTGAGTCTTGTAGGTAGAATGGTGAAATATGATGCTTGTTTGTCATTAGGACAGCCAGGCATAGAACATCACACGGCCATGAGGACAAACAGTGAAAAATAAACGTTTTCTAAAAAAAAAATCTTGCCTAAAGAAGTTCTGAGATTACTGTGTGTTGGTCGTTCGAAGTTTACAACACCATTATTCAAGTGTTTGTGCACGTCTCCTCTACCTAGCGTGCGGTATCAGTATCCACTATGAATTCCGGAGTTTGAGGTTCACTATGAGCAGACCAATACACAGGGAGTCGAAACTTCCAGATTCTACCAGTGAAATGAAAATGTGCTAGTTCTAGCTTGTAGTTTGGATAAATGTGATGTTGATGATATAGTAATGACTATATGCCAGGGTGAAATACCCCTTCAATAGTTGCCAAAGTTCCCGGAGCATGTAGTACAGTGGAGGCTACTGAGGGGAGGACGGCTCATAATAACGGCTGGAATGGATGGCAATCAAACAATGTGTTGGATGTATTTGACCATTCCACTGAGTCCGCTCAAGCCATTAACACGATCCCCGCCCTCCCCAATTAAGGTGCCACCAACCTCCTGTGAGGTTTTTAAATAAAGGTTAGATAAATAGTAATACACTTTTGGTTCAGGGACAGTTCAAATGGAACATCTATCTCAGATATATTGTCATTCACGGTGATGATTGCCGACAGTGCTAAAGTAATCCAATGAAGGCAGAGAGAGCTGACTGAAGTTCTTGTGGTTTTTCACTTGAGTAATTTTTCTGGCAGCGTTTGGAAGACATCCTGCTGTTAGGTGGATTAAACCATTCTCTGGGTGTGGTAGAGGGTGGAGGTAAAACGAACCATCTATTGAAAATTAATAATTCTTAATAAAATTACAGATAGGCCTTTAGGGAAATTGTCTCATGTGTGTCAGGCTGTATGTCTGGTTAGATTTATAGAAGTTATGATTGAGTATGATTAATTATGTTTTCTATATTTTTATATGTGTGGTTTACTAGATCGTGTGAGAAATTTGTCACCAAGTCTAAAGCTGTTAGTCACATGAACACACCTACAGTAAGGTGTGTTTGCGTGTGAGTAACAGATATATACCACACACACGAAAGTACAAAGACACAAGACACCCCCCCCACACACACACTGACTCACTTCTATCTCACACTTTTATACTTAAGACCCAGATCTCTTCTTTTACATTCAATCTCTCCTTACTTGATCACAAACTTTCGTACTCATCCTAACACACACACACACACCCGTTGCAGTGGGCAAACCAGTTTCCTTCTTTGTACTTGTCAATGCAAAGCAGCAGCAGAAGTAATAACCCTGCTGTCATAGTGTCGTGTTGCAGCTTGTGCAAGGGCAGACAGAGGAGACAGTTTCACAAGAAGGGGGGGGTAAAGGGAAGAGTGTGGGCCACGAAAAGGAGGGATGAAAGACAAGGAACTGGGGAAGGGGAAGAAGGAGTGGGGAGGTATGGGGGTAAGGAATTGGATTTGTTTGGAACATAATCATGCTGTGTGATCTATATCTATATGCAAAACTGTACGGTTCCTGTTTCTGGTTCCTCCTGCTCAAATGGGGGTATGTTCAAAAGGTCCAAAACACAGCTCAAAGCTAGAGTAGTGGTCAGAAATAAGCCATTTTAATGAATTTGTTGCGCCCACAAATTCTGAGTCATGTTTTTCTTTATATCACTGTAGTGGTCCTTTCAGGGAAGTGTGGTTGGTGATCCATAGTCAATATTATTTTGGGCTGTGTTGCTATGATATTCAGGTTAGTGTTGTTGTTTTGAATGTGATGGTTTGTGTGTTACTGATGGGTGTGTTAAAGGGGTGCATTCAGGTTCAATTAAGTACCTTGTGGTGTTGTTGGGTGTTTATAGAGTTATGGCATTCAGACCATTATTGTAAGATACAAACTGTACTGTTCTGTTAAACCCAATGTTAAGTGCTATAGTATTTCTGTTATGTGCAGAAAGGGCGGAGACTTACCAGAGGGCGTGACCACAGGGAATGGATCCTTGCTGTTTAATCGGCCCCTCGTCCTGACGGATGCTGGCATCTACCAATGTGTGGCCATGAACTCTGTGGGGGCGGATAACGCAGAGGTGGAGATCACTGTGACAGGTAGGTTGGGCTATCACTCATGTTAGAGAGCGATATCGAATGAGTAATAATTGTCTTACTTTAGTCCTGGATATATATGTTGTATTTTATTTTTCATTTATTTTTGTATCCTGAAACAAAATTCTGTAAAATACCTTTGTTCTGTTAAACAAAGAAGTTTAGCTAACAAAGCCAGTTTATACAATCACACACACATTTTCAAAATGATGTGTATTTCTGTATCTCTTTGAATATGACATCACTTCCGATTGTCCTTCTCCCTCAGAGTTGCCTCAGAAGCAGGCGTCGTTCGACAGTCTCCTGATGGTAATAGTGGGAGGAGTGGCCGGAGTACTGCTTCTAGTCATGATCATCATAGTCATCTCTGTGACCCGTCACCACAAACGCAAGAACAAGAAACTGTCGAGGGAACTCACTGTGAAGAAGTATGTTTTCAAACTTTACAGTAACTCCCCTAAAATCGTTATAGAATCTTAAGGATAAATGTTACGCCGAAACAGTAATTCCGAATATTTTACAATGCCTCTGTCTCTCAGGGAGGAGATCAGTACTCTCTCCAGACAGGCATCTTTCAGGAAAATGAACTCAGTCAGTATGGACACTAGAGGACAGGTAGGATATTAAATCACCATATTTTACAGTATGTGGCAGTGGAGGCTGGTGGGAGGAGCTATAGGAGGATGGGCTCATTATAATGGCTGGAATTAAATAAATGGAACGGAGTCAAACATATGGTTTTCATGTCTGATACCGTTCTATTTATTCCATTCCAGCCATTACAATGAGCCCGTCCTCCTATAGCTCCTCCAACTAGCCTCCACTGGTCTGTGGTCTAGGCATGCTGTCATTCTATAAATAAATACTAGCACTTCCATGAGCATTATCTATTTGCTTGAAGTTAATATGGTCATTTTTTTCTCTCTCTCCCTCACTCTATGTCCCTGTCTCATTCTCTCCCCCCTCCCTCTCTCCCTTCCCTCTCTTTCTTATCCCCTGTTCTTTTAGACAGAGGAGGATATCCCTCTCAGAGTGGAGGGGACACTGCGGACCAGTCTGTCCTCCGTAGTGGTCAGTCTCCATTTCACTCTTTCTCTGCATGTGAGGGAGACCTCCGATTTAGCCTCCAGATGCATGGCCGCTAAGTTCTGAGCTGCGCAGGGCAGGCAAATCTCATTCTAATTTTAACATTTATATAATTCAATTAAATGCTAGGAGCTTCTTTTCTTTAAATAACATTTATATGTGAAAAGAAAAGTAGTGCATACTGTATATTAATTATACTTTATTAAGTTATTAAGACTTCATGCTTTCCCTCCATCTTCTTTTCTGGGACTCCTGCTTCGGAAGCCATCTTAAATCAGACTCTTCAGTGCATAATGTGTTTAAAGTGATCTTTTTCTCCCTTTCCTTCACACACAGGAGCAAGGGCGCATTAGGGAGAGTCGATCTACTCTGGTAGGGAGCGGGGGGCTAGACTACCTGGGTCGACCTGTTCTGTACAATTCTTCACGAAGAGGGAGGGAGAGCAGAGCCATGGACAGAGAGGAGGAGAACAGACTTAGGGTGGAGTCAAATGAGCAGAACAGCACCATGTCTTTGGTAAGTGTGTGTGTGTGTGTGTGTGTGTGGGGGGGGGGGGGGGCAAAATTCAGTGAAATTGTTATAAATTCGCTGTTCTTTCAGAATTTCTGGTGCAACGCTAGACATGAGGCATCACAAATTACATACTCAATTTCTTGTAAACCTTTTGAACTCATAGGTTTAGTAGAGATTGCTAGAGATACTCAAATGATCTATAGTTATGGATGAGTCGTATTTTCCTTTATCTAACCACATATTTACCACTTGTCTCACAGTCAAACCATCTCCACCCCCCTCTCCAACCCTCTCCCTTCCCCATGGAACAGTCCGTCGAGCTGCTGAGGTCCCTGACCGGCAGTGCCATCATCCCAATGGAGTGGGGTTTACATATACGACAGGGGCCCGGTAGCAGGAACACCCACTCCCCTCTCAGTTGCAACAATCCTCCCATCACAGACGACGAAGATGAGGATGAAGGTGTGGAGGGGGAGTGGGAAACGTGCCCCAGGGTGAGTCCGTTGGATCAGGGGAGGTCAGAAGACCAGGACAGCAAGACCAACAGTTCTCAGATCTCAGAAGTAGAATGTGGACTCAACCCTCACTTCCAGCAGAACAATGGAACATTGAGACCCAAACCGCTCCCCAAATACCAGCCCAATGGCATCCTCCTCACCTCATCACCACACGCCTCCTTCATCCACAAGGCCCAGATTGTATAGGGCGGTGGTGCTGGCTAAGGGCCCGATGACATATTATACGATGAGGCACACTTTGCTACACAACACCACTCTAACAGTGCTTTGTATGTGATTGGTTGTGACTGTTTGGGATACAAGGTCGTTGGTGGCATACCTCGGTGGCAGCCAGTTTACCTACTTTTCACTTCTGAAATATACCTCCACCTTCGCCTCAAGCGCTCAGACATTTATGATCAGCAAGTAAAGCTTCTTTCAAGAAAGACTCCTTGGCGTAGAGATACAAATAAGTAACACATACATATCACAGGGGAGAAGCTGGACACGTGTGAGGTCAAATTAAAAGCACATGAATGTCAGGTTGGACATAGACAGACAAAAGTAGTCTTTGTATCACAGCAATAATAATCCCTCCAGGCCCAGGAAGCATCAAACTGAGAGGAACTAAAAGACTGCCGTGCTTTATTATTGTAAAGCTTTTTTGCTACAACGACTTGGTGACAGGACTAAGGTGCAAGATTAGAATATCAACTACGCACCAATAGAGCCTGCCTAGTGGAATCCATGTTGGCGAACTTCCACCCTCCTTCCTTCTAGATGAGGATACATCCCGTAGTGTTCTGTTCACCCTAAGACGGAGTCCATCTTTTTGACTTGACGTGTGGCAGGAGTTTATCTGGAGAATACCCCTCCTTGCCATGAAACGTGGGTGTGCACAAACTTTGAACTCGCTGTAGTCTAAGATGTCAAAAGCTGAAGACTGCATTTTAGACAAGAGGTTCAAAAAAAGCATCTGACACCTGAGCACAGTGAGAGCCTATGTGTAAATGTACTAGAAGTGGGAAAAAGTATTGTTCTTCTATTTTCTTACGCCACAGACAAGATAACTGCAATATGCCTTTGTTTGTATGAATACAGTAAAAATAGCCTTTGCTTTGTAGGCCAAAATAGTATTATGTTTGAATCTACTGTATTATAATGACTTGAGTGCGGCCAAAATGACACTTTATTCCCTACATAATGCACTACTTTTGACCAGAGCCCTATGAGCCCTGGGCAAAAGTAGTGCACTAGATAGGGAATAGGATGTAATTTCATGCTGTACATAAGTGTTTCTTTCATGCCATGTTCCTGGGAAAATCTTACTGTATTTCACACGTTTGTACACATTTACTTGTAATTCAGTGGAGGCTGGAGGGAGGAGCTATAGGAGGATGGGTTCATTGTAATGGCTGGAATGGTATAGATGGAACGGAGTCAAACATGTGGTTTCCATATGTGCGATGTGTTTCATACCGTTCCATCATTCCTTTTCAGCCATTACAATGAGCCAGTCCTCCTATAGCTCCTCCCATCAGCCTCCACTGCTGTAATTGTATTTTATGCACAGGCTTCCATGTATGAAACGTTGGACTCACACACACATTCTTCTTTAGGAGAGCAGTGGTATCATTCCGTGGTTTTTAACTCTTTTCCTTTGTATAATACTGTAACGCTATCTCTAAGTGAATGTATTACCTACATGCACTGAGTGTACAAAACATTATGAACACCTGCTCTTTCCATGACATAGACTGACAAGGTGAATCCAGGTGAAAGCTGTGATCCCTTATTGATGTCACTTGTTAATCCACTTCAATCATTGTAGATGAAGGGGAGGAGACAGGTTAAAGAAGTATTTTTAAGCCTTGAGACAATTGAGACATGGATTGTGTTTATGTGCCATTCAGAGGGTGAATGGACAAGACAAAAGATTTAAGTGCCTTTAAACTGGGTATGGTAGTAGGTGCCAATGCGTACCGGTTTGTGTTAAGAACTGCAATGCGGCTGGGTTTTTCACGCTCAACAGTTTTCAATGTAAGTAGTCCGGGTGGCCATTTAATTAACTGTTCAGAAGTCTTATGGATTGGGGGTAGAAGCTGTTAAAGAGCCTTTTTGTCCTAGACTTGGCGTTCTGGTACCACTTGCCGTGCGGTAGCAGAGAGAACAGTCTATGATTTGGGTGACTGGAGTCTTTGACAATTTTTGGGCCTTATTTATGTACTGGACCGTACGCACTACCCTCTGTAGCGCCTTACGGTCAGATGCCAAGCAGTTGCCATACCAGTTGGTGATGCAACCGGTCAGGATGCAACCGGTCACTTTTCGAGGATCTGGGGACCAATGACAAATCTTTTCAGTCTCCTGAGGGAGAAAAGGTGCCGTCGTGCTCCACTTCACAACTGTCTTGGTGTGTTTGGACCATGATAGCCTTTCAAAGCACCTCATGGCTACGGACGTGAGTGCTACGGGTCCGTAGTCATTTAGGCAAGTTGCCTTCGTGTTCTTGGGCACAGGGACTATGGTGGTCTGCTTGAAACATGTTGATATTACAGACTCAATCAGAGACATGTTGAAAATGTCAGTGAAGACACCTGCCAGTTGGTCAGCACATGCACGGAGCACACGTCATGGTAAACCGTCTGGCCCCGCAGCCTTGTGTATGTTGACCTGTCTAAAGGTCTTATTCACGTCGGCTACGGAGAGTGTGATCACACAGTCGTCCGGAACAGCTGATGCTCTCATGCATGCCTCAGTGTTGCTTGCCTCGAAGCAAGCATAGAAGTGATTTAGCTCGTCTGGTAGGCTTGTGTCACTGGGCAGCTCGTGACTGTGCTTCCCTTTGTAGTCTGTAATAGTTTGCAAGCCCTGCCACATAAGAAGAGTGTCAGAGTTTTGAGGGAGCCTGCAATTTGCATGCTAACTGCAGGAATGTTCACCAGAGTTGTTGCCAGAGAATTGACTTAATTTCTCTACCATAAGCCGCCTCCAATGTTGTTTTAGAGAATTTGGCAGTACGTCCAACTGACCTCACAACTGCAGACCACGTGTATGGCGTTGTGTGGGCGAGCGGTTCCCCATGGTGGCAGGAGGGTTATGGTATGGACAGCCCAAAATCCTGAGGCCCATTGTGTCATTCATCCACCGCCATCACCTCATGTTTCAGCATGATAACGCACGGCCTCATGTCGCAAGGATCTGGACACAATTCCTGGAAGCTGAAATGTCCCAGTTCTTCCACGGCCTGCATACTCACCAGAAATGTCACCCATGTATGACAGCGTGTTCCAGTTTCTGCCAATATACAGCAACTTCGCACATTGAAGAGGAGTGGGAAAACATTCTACAGGACACAATCAACAGCCCGATCAACTAAATGCGATGGAGATGTGTCATGCTGCAGAAAGCAAATGGTGGTCACACTCACACCAGATACTGACTGCTTTTCTTATCCACACCCCTATCATATCTGTATTCCTAGTCATGTGAAATCCATAGATTAGGGCCTAATTTATTTATTTCAATTGACTGATTTCCTTATATGAACTGTAACTCAGAAAAATATTTGAAACTGTTGCATGTTGCGTTTATTTTTGTTTTTATATTTTTGTTTATATCAACCCGGGTATTTTTTTTACATGACAGACATTATCAATCAAATGTATTTATAAAGCCCTTACATCAGCTGATGTCACAAAGTGCTGTACAGAAACCCAGCCTAAAACCCCAAACAGCAAGCAATGCAGGTGAAGAAGCATGGTGGCAAGGAAAAGAGCCTAGGAAGAAACCTAGAGGAACCAGGTTATGAGGGGTGGCCAGTCCTCTTTTTGGCTGTGCCGGGTGGAGATTATAACAGAACATGGCCAAGATGTTCAAATGTTCATAGATGACCAGCAGGGTCAAATAATAATAATCACAGTGGTTGTCGAGGGTGCAACAGGTCAGCACTTCAGGAGTAAATGTCAGTTGGCTTTTCATAGCCGATCATTTAGAGTATCTCTACCGCTCCAGCTGTTTCTAGAGAGATAAAAACAGCAGGTCTGGGACAGGTAGCACGTCCGGTGAACAGGTCAGGGTTCCAAAGCCGCAGGCAGAACAGTTTAAACTGGAGCAGCGGCACAACCAGGTGGACTGGGGACAGCAAGGAGTCATCAGGCGAGGTAGTCCTGAGGCATCGTCCTAGGGCTCAGGTCCTCTGTGTGTGTGTGTGTGTGTGTGTGAGTGCGAGAATACTTAAATTCACACAGGACACCGGAGAAGACAGGAGAAATACTCCAGATGTAACAGACTAACCCTAGCCCCCCGACACAAACTACTGCAACATAAATACTGGATGCTAAGACAGGAGGGGTCGGGAGACACTGTGGCCCCGTTGGACGATATCCCTGGACAGGACCAAACAGGAAGGATATAACCCCACCCACTTTGCCAAAGCACAGCCCCCACAGCACTAGAGGGATATCTCCAACCACCAACTTACCATCCTGAGACAAGGCCGAGTATAGCCCACGAAGATTTCCCCCACGGCACAACCCAGGGAGGGTGCAAACCCGGACTGGAATATCACGTCAGTGACTCAACCCACTCAAGTGACGCACCCCTCCTAGGGACGGCATGGAAGAGCACCAGTAAGCCAGTGACTCAGCCCCTGTAATAGGGTTTGAGGCAGAGAATCCAGGTTGAGAGAGGGGAACCAGCCAGGCAGAGACAGCAAGGGCTGTTCGTTGCTCCAGTGCCTTTCCGTTCACCTTCACACTCCTGGGCCAGACTGCACTCAATCATAGGTCCTACTGAAGAGATGAGTCTTCAATAAAGACATTACCGTTGTTGATAAGCCATCTGTCATCAGGCAGTAACTCGGGTCAAGCTAATTTTAGGTTGTCACTTGTTACCACAGCCACAAAGTCATGAAGCCAGTTACTCAATTTCCCTTCTTTTTTAAAATCAGATGTAATATTTAACCCTAACCACACTGCTAACCTTATGCCTAACCCTAACCTTCAATTAAGACTTAAAAGCACATTTTTGTTTTCATTAATTTTTATAAGTGGACTGGAGGCAGAGTATGAAAGGGATAACGAATCCAGTTGTTTGTGTCATCCGTTTTGGGAAAGTACCTGCGTAATTGCACACCCAGCTCACTCCGGTGCTTCACTTTATCACATTTGACATTGTCCGTAAGGTTGAGTTCATTTGCACACAAAAGAAATCATACAATGATGGAAAGACATGTGTGTTGTCCTTGTTAATGCAGACAGAAAAGAGCTTCAACTTCTTAATCATAGCCTCAATTTTGACCCGCACATTGAATATAGTTGTGGAGAGTCCCTGTAATCCTAGATTCAGATCATTCAAGTGAGAAAAAACATCACCCAGATAGGCCAGTCGTGTGAGAAACGTGTCATCATTCAACCGGTCCGACAAGTGAAAATTATGGTCAGTAACAAAAACTTTAAGCTAGTCTATCAATTAAAAAAAAAAAACGTATACTTTGCCCCTTGATAACCTGCGCACTTCTGTATGTTGTAAAAAGCGTTACATAGTCGCTGCCCATATCATTGCATAACGCAGAAAATACACGAGAGTTCAGGGGCCTTGCTTGAACAAAGTCTAACTTTTTCACTGTAGTGTCCAAAACGTCTTTCAACAATGGGCATTCCCTTGGCAGCAAGAGCCTCTTGGTGGATGCTGCAGTGTACCCAAGTGGCATCGGGAGCAACTGCTTGCACATGCGTTACCACTCCACTATGTCTCTCTGTCATGGCTTTTGCGCCATCAGTACAGATACCAACACATCTTGACCATCAAAGTCCATTTGATGTCACAAAGCTGTCCAGCAGTTCAAAAATATCCTCTCATGTTTTCCTTGTTTCCAGTGTTTTGTAGAAAAGGATGTCTTCCTTAATTGATTCCCGATAAACGTAACGGACATATACCAGGAGCTGTACCAGGCCCACCACGTCTGTTGACTCATCCAGCTGTAACGCATATAATTCACTGGCTTATATGCGAAGCAGTAATTGTTTCAAAACATCTCATGCCATGTCACTGATGCTCAAGAAACAGTGTTGTTTGATGAAGGCTTTATCTGTAGTTCTTTTGGCCTTTTCCCCCAGCCATAACCGCAGCAGCAGGAAGAATTAAATCCTCACAATAGTATGGGGCTTGCCTGTCCTAGCCACTCAGTGGCTCACCATATAAGACACTTCTAGCCCCTTCTTATTAATAGCATCTGTTGCTTTTATACATGTCTTACTACTCGAAAGTAATCTTTATTCTCACTCAAAAAACTCCTGTGGCTTATTTTTCAAATTGTCATGTTTTGTTTCTAAATGCCTGCACAAGAGTGAAGGATTCCCGTCAGAGAGTAACGGTTAATGTGATTGGATGTTAATTATTTGACTAGGCTACCTGTACTTGACATTGTGTTGTTATTTCGCTGACCACTAGATGGTTTAATTTTTATTTTTGGCAGTGAAACTAAGCTACTCAGGCAAGAAAAAAACCTCCCAAATGTATAGCCCAAACCAAACCCAAATGTATAGCCCTGTTGGAAAATATAAATCTTCTGTTTGTTTATATATATATAGGACCTTATCTTTCAAAGAAAATGTGTAAAAATCCAAATAATTTCACAGATCTTCATTATAAAAGGGGTTAAACACTGTTTCCCATGCTTGTTCAATGAACCATAAGCAATTAATGAACATGCACCTGTGGAGCGGTCGTTAAGACACTAACAGCTTACAGATGGTAGGCAATTGAGGTCACAGTTATGAAAACGTAGGACACTAAGAGGCCACTGACTCTGAAAAACACCAAAAGAAAGATGCCCAGGGTTCCTGCTCATCTGCGTGAACGTGCCTTAGGCAAGCTGCAAGGAGGCATGAGGACTGCAGATGTGGCCAGGGCAATAAATTGTCATGTCCGTACTATGAGACGCCTAAGACAGCGCTTACAGGGAGACAGGACGGACAGATAATTGTCCTCGCAGTGGCAGACCACGTGGAACACCTGCACAGGATCGGTACATCCGAACATCACATCTGCGGGACAGGTACAGGATGGCAACAACAACTGCCCGAGTTACAACAGGAACGCACAATCCCTCCATCAGTGCTCAGACTGTCCTCAATAGGCTGAGAGAGGCTGGACTGAGGGCTTGTAGGCGTGTTGTAAGGCAGGTCCTCACCAGACATCATCGGCAACAACGTCGCCAGACCAGACAGGACTGGCAAACAGTGCTCTTCACGGACGAGTCGCGGTTTTGTCTAACAAGGGGTGATGTCGGATTCGCATTTATCGTCGAAGGAATGAGCGTTACACCGAGGCCTGTACTCTGGAGCGGGATCGATTTGGAGGTGGAGGGTCCATCATGGTCTGGGGCGGTGTGTCATTGCATCATCGGACTGAGCTCGTTGTCATTGCAGGCAATCTCAACGCTGTGCGTTACAGGGAAAACATCCCCCTCCCTCATGTGATACCCTTCCTGCAGGCTCATCCTGACATGACCCTCCAGCATGACAATGCCACCAGCCATACTGCTCGTTCTGTGCGTGACTTCCTGCAAGACAGTAATGTCAGTGTTCTGCCATGGCCAGCGAAGAGCCCGGACCTGAATCCCATTGAGCACGTCTGGGACCTGTTGGATCGGAGGGTGAGGGCTAGGGTCATTACCCCCAGAAATGTCCAGGAACTTGCGGATGCCTTGGTGGAAGAGTGGGGTAACATCTCACAGCAAGAACTGGCAAATCTGCTGCAGTCCATGAGGAGGAGATGCACTGCAGTACTTAATGCAACTGGTGGTTACCTCTGATTTTGACCCCACCTTTGTTCAGGGACACATTATTCCATTTGTTAGTCACATGTCTGTGGAACTTGTTCAGTTTATGTCTCAGTTGTTGAATCTTGTTATGTTCATAAAAATATTTCCACATTTGCTTAAAATAAACACAGTGGACAGTGATAGGAGTTTATATATATTTTTAAAATGTGAATCACATTTTTATTTGGCATACCCCTGACGGCATTACGCGTACATACTCCAGTTTGGGAATACCTGCCTTAGACAATACAGAATACACTTGTATTAGCTACTAATTAACATGCAAATCTGATTTGTAGACTAGCATCAGTTAGCCTGTAACGAGCTATTCAGCCTCGCTAGCATTATCAAATTATAACTTTACCCGGGGCTCCCGAGTGGCACAGCGGTCTAAGGCACTGCATCTCAGTGGTAGAGGTGTCATTACAGACCCTGGTTCGATTCGAGGCTGTATCACAACCAGCCGTGATTGGGTGTCCCATAGGGCAGCACGCAATTGGCCCAGCGTCGTCCGGGTTATGGTTTGGCCGGGGTAGGCCGTCATTGTAAATAAGAATTTGTTCTTAACTGGACTACCCTGGTTAAATAAAGGTAAAACAATTCAAATAACCAGCAGTATCTAGACAATTCACAAACTTATATGAGCTATGCCCTAACTTGTAATGAGGTAGCTACATAGCTACGCTAATGCTAGCTAAAACGTTAGCTAGCCTGCCTCACTTCATCAAAAGTTAGCTACCTTGTGGTTACCAGAAAGGTCTTTCCAGTATCACCCCACTGGTAGTTGCACACCTGAGCCCATGTTGTCAACAAGGCATTATGGTGCATCATCCAGAAACATACAACATATATTTTCCATAGTTGCGAGAAGTAGGGGTTCTGAGGGTACTACAGCTCACCTGAAAAAAAAAAATCAGAATACATTTTTTTTAAATTTTCATGAAGGAACCAGTGGGATGCTCGAGGGGGGTGTGGAGGAACGCCCCCAATCAAGGGCTGCCGTTGCACACTATTGTTTTCAAAGGGATTAGTTGCTTTTTAGGGGCAGTTGCTCTTTAATAAGGATTAAGGCCTGCAGTCTGAACAAGGCTTTTGTATCTCTCATTTACTCAAGTATATTTTGGTAGTTACCTATAGTTTTCCCTGGTGGTCACATGGTCATGACTATTGGAGATAGTTGGCCCTTAGTTGAGGAAAAATATCTGACGTCATACATATTGAGAACTTGGATGCCTGTGTATACAGAGCATGACATGAGATCTGTCTTTTGCAGACCTATGTAGGGGAAGCAATTATTTGATGAGAGTCAAACGGTCCTTGGCTGTGGTTCACAGAAGCAGCACACGTACACAAAGGTTGCAAATATCAATAGCAGGAACCACGTTAGAAGAAAATATGATTGGGTCGTTTCAAATAAACATTTGCCAGAACAAACAGTCACTCAAATAGTGGCCGAATAAATTCAACCACACAACTACTCACATTGTTTCAAGACCACGGACAGTATATGCTGTCAGAGAGAGAAAAAGTTGCGCTGTATTCGAAGTTCTATCTCAAGCATGCAACAATAAAAAAATTCACAACACGAAATGTCATGTACCCAGTACTTCCAATTGCAACGTCATTACCTTTGTTTTTACCACACAATCAGTGATCTAAAGTTGAAGTAATATTTTACACATTGTATTCAAAATGATATGAACGAGATAGCAACAAAAAGCAAGCTGTAGATGAAAACAAAAAGTCCCTTCACCATTATGACTATCATTTAAAAACGTTGTCCTTTGTCCTGTCCTTCTTTATGAAACGGGCAATGGCAGGTTCATATAGCTTGTCTTTTGATTTTAAATCTGAAAGAAGTTATTTTTCGATTGAGGTCAAAGCCAGGGCTGACAGTTAGACCTGTCCAGTGGTGTTCCTGGAATATGTCTTGAAAATGTTCTTTCTACTGATGCAGTGGACACTGGAATGGTGAAAACTAGACAGGTAAGCAGATACAATTGGTGCCTACTATCAATGAGTCTCTTCTGTTGGAGAAAGTGGAGCAGATCAGCCAGGCTCTTACCCTCGAAGTCAGACATAGAGTATATAACGGTGAGTTCTGTTTTAAGCCGCGGCAAATCAAAATTAGGGCCATAGTTTTCCTCGAGACTTGAGAATGCAGCGTTTGGTGTTTCCCTATATATTGAGAACTTTTGTAGGTCAATGAGGGCAAGGAACATGAGCCTTTCATGGTCATTGAACCTGTTTATTAGCTGACTGACAATGTTGTCGATGATCGCACTGTGTAGCTGTTGGTACTGCCCGCGAACGTCTCCTTGTATGTGTCCTGCGCCCCCGTCCTTTCTCCCCCCCCCCCCCTGTGGTGTTGCAGAAGTCATCCACACTGGACAAGCAGAACGACATGTCAAACTCCCTGTTCTGCAATATTCCAAAAATGCACGGTATGCAAATACAGAGTAGAACGCGGAAGCAGAACTCGAAGCTTGTCATGCGCATCATGTATCCATCTGCGCAGTGAACGGTGTCTTCATCAAAGTCATCGTGATGGTTCACTATGTATTCGAATAGTTTGATGAGTTCTGCCTTTTTTTCCCCACACACAGTGCAAACTAAGCTTGAGGAGAAGTTCCATCGTGTTGGCGCCACACTGGGTAGTCTTCGCTGGCATATTTCATCCAGTAGTTTTGTTCGTTTGACAGCGGCCCCATCGTAACACTGTGCCACAACTTTGACCGTGCATTCACACTCCTCTAGAAAGCTGATCATTCGGACAGCAACCGGTTCTGCCCGTTTATCCTCAGTTATATCCTCAAATTTGAATAACCTTTCATTCACACCACCATCGGTAGAGTAACGCAACACATAAGACATTTGGGCTACATTGCTGATGTCTCTCGTCTCGTCAACCATTATGGTTACAAAGGGGGTTTACTTCAATTTTTCCTTCGTGACATCAGTCAATAAATTTGAGACCGTGTGTATCAGGTAATTTGGGATTTTGCTGGAAGTGCCTGTGAACACGGTAGCCATAGCCAAATGGCAGTTTAACGTGCTGTCATACTCAGCCAAGAAATCCAGTGTTTCCAAGTAGTTTCCCTTATTAGCTGATTATTTACCCTCATCATGACCTCTGAATGCTAATTCTTGCTTGCCTAAAAACACAACCGTATGAATAAGTCGCTTTAGAATCTCCCTGTTGTGCCTGACTTTATCATTGCGAGCAAGTGTCTCAATGCACCGCCGCTCGTTAAGAAGAAACTCAACTCGTTAAATTGTGACGCAGTGTTATGATGGGGCCTCTGGAATAAACGCCGTACAAACCAAGGTGAAAGAAATTTCCCGCAAACTCTGTTCATTCATTGCTATGCGCACTCTCTTAATCTGGTGATGTCACAAGGTGCTGGTAAACTAAAAGAATGCAAGATTTTTTTTTCTCTCATCTTGGTGGCCTAGCAGCATTTTTCTCAAGATCTGTGTCCCCCAAAATGTAACTCACTGTAGCTCGCAGGTGTGAAGTTGAGTTTTTGTGTCGAAGTGCTGACTTTGTCAAACAGGCTAAATCTTTGAAACCAGTTGTCCAGGTTGAGCTATTATCAGTGCTGAAGTGTAGGCAATTCCAACAGTAAAGCTTTTTTGTTGGCTCACAGCCACAGATAGTGCTCATAATTATTAACTTGAAAATGCCTTTCAAAACTCTTTCCACCAAATCAGGCAGTGCAGAGTTGGTCTCCCGGTCTGTACAAGATTACATTTTTAATTAAAAGTTAGTCTTGAAAAGGGCGATGCTAACAATTTAGCCACCTAATCGTCCTTGATTACTCTCTCTGCAGTTGCCATCGTTACATACACTCACTGCA
Source organism: Oncorhynchus nerka (assembly GCF_034236695.1). Classification (NCBI taxonomy): domain Eukaryota; kingdom Metazoa; phylum Chordata; class Actinopteri; order Salmoniformes; family Salmonidae; genus Oncorhynchus; species Oncorhynchus nerka. Next base: position 27,067,296 of record NC_088407.1, read on the forward strand.
AAAAGCTAGCCAGTTAGCTAGGTTCAAGTGTGAGAAAACAAGATACGGCTCGCTATTGGCTCTGAATTAGTGACGTATACATCATACAATTGTCCCACAGACAATTTTTGATTGGTTGATTTTACTGTCATTCCAAAATGCTGCTCTAATTGAAGTCAATATCAACGACATTGGCTGGTACCTTCTATTCAAAGCCTGAGGGTCTGGCCAATGAGCATTGAGCGCAGCTAGATTATTTCTACTAAGGGACTACCAAAGAAAAATTCTGATTGGATATTTTTTCTCTTGGATATTAACCCTTCTTTTTCCAATACAAACTGAAGAAATTCAAAAGGAAGATCATTACAATTAAGACAAATAAATATTAAATCAATTAAAACTAAATTACAAATTATAATATATACAGATTTGTATCTATCCTTAGGCACTCTCTGAGGGCAGAGAGGGTCCTGACGGTTCCTCACTGTGTGAAAACTCCTGGCCCTAACCACAAACTGCAGTAGCCACACCTTGGGCCTGTTCAGGAAGGGGTTCGATTAATCTCGCCCGGGCGCCCATGTAGGACTGTTTTACATTGGCTGAAAATTGATTGCATTCGATTTGGAATGGGGCTGCCTCCCGGGTATGAACCAGGTGTCCTGTTTAAAGCTCACAGCGAAGTCGGCCCAAAACAAAAGTGACCCAATTAAGGATATTCCTCCCTCCCCGCTTTCGGCCAGTGACTTGATGGGCCTTTGCCCGCTGCTCAGTATAATCGAATCCACCCAAGGATGTTTTTACAGAATGTTCAGATTCAGATTAATTGGGAAGACGGGCTCATTAGCATGGCTCAAACTGAATAAATAGAATAACAAACACATCGAACACATGGTTTCCATGAGTTATACCATTCCAGCCATCATTATGAGCCGTCCTCCCCTCAGCAGCATCATGTAGAATAGATAAGATTGGTTATCAGATAAAATGAACAGAGCTGACATGATTCCTTATTCTATTTCTAATCGGCAACTGTCAGAATGCAAGTGTGTGTGAATGAGGCCCACAATTCTGGGCGTTCCTGCATGTGGGCATTCAGGCTTCTGCATGAACACCCCCCAAGCATCTCATTGGTTCCTGCATGTGGCTTGTGTTTACATGACACTTTTGATATTCTGGATTTCCCCTGATTGTCCGTGCGATGAAAATGTGAATTAAAAAGTAAATAAAAGTATTCGTTTTTTTCCACAGGCCGCAATCACACCCTTCTTGAATGTTTCACATCATTGAATACAGCCCTGCATGATCTTGATGACTTCTAAACATGGAGATGTGTTAATTCAGGGATGCATCTGTCTGCTCACAGTATTACTGTGAAATAAACGTATTGAGGGCTTGAGTCATCATTGAGTAGTTACTGGGTGAAAAGCTCTATTATTCATGTTTTGTAGTGACTATGATTGTAGCCTTATATTTTACATGGTCAAAGTATGATTTGATCCGATGTTCTACAATACTGACATCTGTATAGATATTTTTTTCAAAACTAATGTGTGGTACTGTGCTCTATCATCGTCAAGTCTAACGGTTGTATATGGAATAACAATGTTTGTAGTGAAACAAGAACGTATTACAACTTTATTCACAATTCCAAAATAACAATGAATGACAGCATTGTCAGAATGAAAGGTTGTGCCTGTAACCTGCATCCAACCAGGGGGGGGGAGGTTGTAGGTCTCCTCCAACTTTTTTATTTACTATTATTTTTATTACTGGCCAATCTATCCCCTGTATGAAAAAAGTAACTTTGTCTTCCATTTTTGTTACATGCACATTATTCATACATAGTATTTTTTATACAAGGTATTACATGTCAGAAATAGTTTGATATACACATTACACCTGAAATGATACTCAGGCATTTTATGCATGATATGGTGTTTTCAGTCCTAACTATTACACAGATTACGAGTTTCTAATCCCACCCCTCAGTTACTCTCAGCCCATCCCACATACCTCCATATCTTGATTTCCATGTACCATATATTTCCAATATATATTTTGATCCCTTCCCAACATTAGAAAGAAGAGAAATGGTCATTTCCAATGATAGGCAATTCTTGTTATAGTCAAACCAACGCCGCAGCCTCTTGACAACCCTGAAACATATGGATTCTAAAATGGGTGAAATCCTTATATTTCTTGCCACATTTCCCACAGACGTGGGGTTCGGTGACAGAGTGAAGTTTCACTATGTGTGTTTTAAGGTAGGATGCCAGAGCAAAGGTTTTTTCACAGTGATCGCAGGTGAACGGCTTCTCTCCGGTGTGCAAGGCCGCATGGACTTTATATGATTCGTGTTGATAGAAACCCTTGCCACATTCGTCACAGGTATAAGTTGGGTCTTCGGTGTGGGTGCGTTCATGTCTCTTGAGCCCACGTTCACCTTTGAAGCCTTTCCCACAGTGGCTGCACACGAATGGCTTACTGGTCAGGTGCGAAGCTTGATGAATCTTGAGATAATAAGACCGGATAAAGGTCATTGGGCATTTGTCGCAAGAATATGGCTTGGAATCCGTGTGCGTCTTCTTATGGTCGTTAAGAGTATACTTGGTTTTGAAACACATCTGACATTGAGGGCACTGGAATGCTCTCTCTTCTGAATGAACACTTGCGTGGATTTTCAAATTTTTATTCTCTGCGAAGCACTTCCCACATGTGGGACATTGGAATGGCTTCTCTCCCCTATGGACTGATGCTTGGTGCCGTTTGAGCTCCGAAGGAGTCTTGAAACCTTTCCCACACAATTCACAACGGTGAGCTCCTCCTCCACTGTGAGTTAGCTGGTGATTCTTGAGGTATTTCAACTTAACAAAAGTTTTGGGACATTTGTCACACGCATATGAATCTGATTTTGAATTGTGCAACATTGTGTGTTCCTTGAGACCACTTTTACTTTTAAAACACTTTTGACACACGAGGCATCGGAACGGTTTCTCTGTTGAATGAACGCTTGCGTGAGTGTCCAAATAATGCTTTGTTGCAAAGCACTTCCCACATGTTGGACACTCAAGTGGCTTCTCTCTTCTGTGGACCACTGCTTGGTGTATTCTGAGCTTCCAAGCAGTCGGGAAACATTTCCCGCATAATTCACAACAATAAGGTCTCTCTCCTGTGTGAGTCTGTTGATGCAGTTTTAAATTACTTGAATTCTTAAAAACCTTACCGCAGTCCAGACAGTGGTGCTCTTTCCTGGTGGTGGTAGTCTGTTTTTTCTTTATGTTGGGCCTTGGCTTTATGTTGTGAACATATTTGTCATTCGAGGTTTGTCCAGCTTTAGCATTCTCCTCCCATTGGTCATCAGCGTTTTCCTCACTTCCGTCTGATTCTGCCGCTGTGGGTTGTGCTTCTATTCTCTTCTTCTTCCTCCTGGGTCTGGTGGACACCACAGAGTCCCCACTGGGAGTTTGGGGGTCTGTACTTGGGGCCTGATTGTCTGTAGACCTGCTTGCTGGATTTTTGTCTGTAGGCGTGCTTGCTGCCTGTTTGTCTGTAGGCCTGCTTGCTGCCTGTTTGTCTGTAGGCCTGCTTGCTGCATGTTTGTCTGTAATAGCCACCTGTTTGATAGACTCAATGAGTGAGGAGGAAGGTATTTTAGCTAGAGATGCAAATGACTGTTCCAACGCTATGGTTTTAGCTCTGATCGTGGTCTCCTTCTTGACATTTGTAGTGTTGTCAGCCTCACCACTGGGAGTTGGCAAGTCAACCTGGGAAAAAAAGGGTTGCAATTTTTGGAATTATAACTCAATGGCAGTAGCAGTCAGTCCTGGGATTCAAGGATAATAATAGTAAAAGTCTCATTCTCACAGATAACGTCAACCCCATGGTCGGACTGCACAATTCTTGTAAACATGTCAAATATAGCAAACCTGAAAATCCTCTGCAAACTCTGGTGATAATGGTGCTTCCGTACATTCCTCCTCTTCCTCTGTCTGTGGGGTTCTTTCCACTGTATTTTCAGGTACTTCCTTACCAACAGTCATCTCCAAAAGCTTCATTTTCAGAGATTTCATCTCACTTTGACTCCGGCATATCTCTGAATACAGTGCTTCAGTGCCTTTAGAGATCAACTGGTTGATTTTGGTGAGAGTCTGTTTCACGAACTGTTTCATCACACATGTTAACTGGACCTAGAATCAGAGAACAGATACACACTTATTTTCCATTCCACAACCTTTTTTCAAGCTGTTGATTTTTGTCATCATGGAGCAGGGTTGCCATGTCATCGGTTCTCTTGCCAAATTAGCCTATTTGAAAATCGTGTTGCGGGTTTTGTGTTTTTGGGCTACTTTATGTACTGTATATAAGCTTCCTTTTCAGAGATTTAATCCCACTTTGACTCTGGCATATCTCTGAAAGCAGTGTTTCAGTGCCTTTAGAGATGAACTGGTTGATTTTGGAGAGTCTGTTTGCTGCCTGTTTGTTGTCTGTAGGCCTGCTTGCTGCCTGTTTGTGTGTGTGTGTGTGTGTGTAATATATATATATAAAAAACATAATGGGGAGAACAAGTATTTGATACACTGCCGATTTTCTCACTTACAAAGCATGTAGAGGTCTGTAATTTTTTATCATAGGTACACTTCAACTGTGAGAGACGGAATCTAAAACAAAAATCCAGAAAATCACATTGTATGATTTTTAAGTAATTAATTTGCATTTTATTGCATGACATAAGTATTTGATACATCAGAAAAGCAGAACTTAGTACAGAAACCTTTGTTTGCAATTACAGAGATCATTCGTTTCCTGTAGTTCTTGACCAGGTTTGCACACACTGCAGCAGGGATTTTGGCCCACTCCTCCATACAAACCTTCTCCAGATCCTTCAGGTTTCGGGGCTGTCGCTGGGCAATACGGACTTTCAGCTCCCTCCAAAGATTTTCTATTGGGTTCAGGTCTGGAGACTGGCTAGGCCACTCCAGGACCTTGAGATGCTTCTTACGGAGCCACTCCTTAGTTGCCCTGGCTGTGTGTTTCGGGTCGTCATGCTGGAAGACCCAGCCACGACCCATCTTCAATGCTCTTACTGAGGGAAGGAGGTTGTTGGCCAAGATCTCGCAATACATGGCCTCATCCATCCTCCCCTCAATACGGTGCAGTCGTCCTGTCCCCCTTGCAGAAAAGAATCCCCAGAGAATGATGTTTCCACCTCCATGCTTCACGTTCGGGATGGTGTTCTTGGGGTTGTACTCATCCTTCTTCTTCCTCCAAACACGGCGAGTGGAGTTTAGACCAAAAAGCTCTATTTTTGTCTCATCAGACCACATGACCTTCTCCCATTCCTCCTCTGGATCATCCAGATGGTCAATGGCAAACTTCAGACGGGCCTGGACATGCGCTGGCTTGAGCAGTGGGACCTTGTGTGCGCTGCAGGATTTTAATCCATGACGGCGTAGTGTGTTACTAATGGTTTTCTTTGAGACTGTGGTCCCAGCTCTCTTCAGTTCATTGACCAGGTCCTGCCGTGTGTTCTGGGCTGATCCCTCGCCTGCCTCATGATCATTGATGCCCCACGAGGTGATATCTTGCATGGAGCCCCAGACCGAGGGTGATTGACCGTCATCTTGAACTTCTTCCATATTCTAATAATTGCGCCAACAGTTGTTGCCTTCTCACCAAGCTGCTTGCCTATTGTCCTGTAGCCCATCCCAGCCTTGTGCAGGTCTACAATTTTATCCCTGATGTCCTTACACAGCTCTCTGGTCTTGGCCATTGTGGAGAGGTTGGAGTCTGTTTGATTGAGTGTGTGGACAGGTGCAGTTAATACAGGTATTAAGTGGAGAACAGGAGGGATTCTTAAAGAAAAACTAACAGGTCTGTGAGAGCCGGAATTCTTACTGATTGGTAGGTGATCAAATACTTATGTCATGCAATAAAATGCAAATGAATTACTTTAAAAAAAAAAGATACTGTCTCTCACAGTTGAAGTGTACCTATGATAAATTACAGACCTCTACATGCTTTGTAAGTAGGAAAACCTGCAAAATCGGCAGTGTATCAAATACTTGTTCTCACCACTGTATATAGCATCCATGCTGTCATGGCATTTTTCTTTAAAAAAAAAAAATCATATAGATTTCATTTTGCTGTGACCTGCTGCTGCTGACTATTAAAGTCTGTTGTTGCTGAGTGAATGGTGGGGAGGGCCGGAGTGGTGTTTGTGCTGAGCAGCACGCGACGCGGGCACGTCGTGACAACTTTTCACCAGTTGTAGGTAGGCTATTTAGAGCGTCATTATGGAGACACTATTTCCAACGCTTTTCCATTAAACATATTAACGCTCTAGAACTGATGCGTATCAAGTAATAATGGCAACAAAGTACTGGAAAACGACTTTAGGAGCACTAGAGTGCATTAGATACAGTTGCTTGGAGGTGGTTTAAACTTGACTTGGCTTAAAGAAAACCGTATCCTGCAAAAGGGTTTCACTCAGTTCTTGGGTCTCGAGCACCGCGTGAGTAGAAATTTGAAATGGAAGTTATGGAACTCCCTTGCGTGCTTCTGTTACGGGGAAAAGTCCACAACGAAACTAACATTAAATGTGGAGAATGATACATTTGCATCTGTTGGCCATCAAGTAGCCTAATAATCAAATACAGCCTACCATTTGATCAAATAAATATGTTGAAATGATGATCACTGGAGTCATTGCAAATCAATTTGTGCCACTTGTGTAGCGTACCTAGAGCTGGCAAACAGATTCAATAAATAGCCTATACCTTTATTTATCGTTGTTGTAGCCTTGCGTTATTATGCAATTATTAATGGCCATGTTTAGTTAATTAAAATTGGAAGTTATCAATTGTGGTCATTGTCACTGCTCTATCACAAGTGCCAATAAACTGTTAGAATGCAATTAACGGTATCAATCAGATTAGGCTAGGGGTACAACAAACAAACACTGGCTGTTGTTGACAAGCATATTCAGTTCGTTCTCCATATTATGAATCAGTAACTACAATTACGACCCCAGCCTATTCCAGCAGGCTATTGGGCAACACAAATACTTCTTACCTCGAATCGCCTCACTATTCATGCGGAATAAATGAGTCGGTCAAGTTTAACTAAGCAAGCTGCTAAATAGTTCAGTTTAGGCTACATCTTGCCTACGCTACTGTTGGCCATCTGAAATGAGATGCAGGCCTATCAGGGGCTACTGTCTCTGTGACCTGCATCTAGCTAAGCAAACTATGGCAACGTTGAATTAATTATATACCAATATTTTAGAAATGACAAGTGAATATCACAAATAGGAAATTTATAGCAGTTTGTGGTCTTGACATCTGGCAAATAACGGCACAATTGCCAGAAAATAGCCAAACGAATTGTAATTCTTGCGCAGAGACTTCGAGATCCTCTGTCCAACTTTCATCACTCAAACTCTACTGTTGGATTTATCTATAGTTATGCACATGTGCAAAGGCAATTTATTTACAATTATAAACTGAGTGGACACCTGAATGCTGATTGGCTGACAGCCGTGGTATGTCAGACATTTTTATTGGTCTAATTATGTTAGACCGTGCATGCGTCGTGCATAAGAACTGCCCTTAGTGGTGGTATATATATATATATTTACCTTTATTTAACTAGGCAAGTCAGTTAAGAACTAATCCTTATTTACAATGACGGCCTTGGAACAGTGGGTTGTTCAGCGGCAGAACGACAGAACGACAGATTTGCACCTTGTCAGCTCGGGGGTTTGAACTTGCAACCTTCCGGTTACTAGTCCAACGCTCTAATCACTAGGCTACCCTGCTGCCCCAGTATATTGACCATATACCAAACCCCATTTGGGCTTAATGCTTAATCATTTCAGTCAAACCAACATCCATTGATGTAAAATGATCTGGCAAATTTGATAAGGTTGAATTATGTTTTTTTTCTTGCACATATTCAGATTCCTTTATTACATCACGTTAACTCGCTATAACGTTTTTTTGTTGTTGTCTTACTTCGATATTTAAATGATAATGCCAGAGAAGCCGGTGTTTGGAGGATATATTGGCACGGGTGTTGTTTCGTCTCGGGCCGGCAAACCGTGCCAATATATCCACCCAAAAACACCAGCTTCGAGTGTATTATCACTTTTTTACATACATGGATGGTTGTTAAGGCATTCATTTTAAAGTCATCGATTTAGCCAGTGGTAATTTGTGGAATAGACACTGGCTGGAATGCATTTTTAACCAATCAGCATTCAGGATTAGACCCACCCGTTGTATAATCATTCTTAATTCACTCGATAACGTTATTCAATTAAAATAACTTTTATTTCCTGGGAGGGGACGTCATGTGTGGTGAAGAATGGTACATACAAGACACATGACATAACACAAAAACATGTAGGCTACAGTACAATACAAAAAAAAACGTATATTAAGGAATTTGATGGATGTTGGCACAAAACTAGAAGCTGCTCTCAGATTTTTTTTTTTTTATGGAGAAAGTGTTTATTGGTTCAAATGTGGCAGCTCTCTTGGCTGCCAGAAAAAAAGACATTGAGCTAGTTTTCCCGGTGTGGGCGGGTTTTGAGAAATATTAGCACAACCTGGCAACTCTACCCTGGATGCAGTTTCCTTTAGACGGGCCAGCAGCAAAGTAAAAATTGGCTTTATCGTAAAAATGTATGAAAACACAGCATTGGGGTTAGCAGTGTGGTTAATGTTATGTTTAAAATCAGATTTGATGACATTGTGGCTGTGCCAGCTAGTGACCACTCTGCAGAGCTGCCTCCAGTATTTTATTTATTTATTTAACCTTTATTTAAACTACAGTACATGAGTCTTCTCAATAAATGCCAACCTGCACTATCAATAGCAAACTAATTAGCACATACGTTAACAGTTTGAACTTGTAGAAGCAAAGTTAGCCACTTACTTTAACCTCCAACTTGGATTCTCTTTCAAATTCCCCCGTCTTCCCTGCATCAATGTCTGTCCTGTCTTGTGTGGAAAAGACTAAGACCGCCATACATTTCTCAATTTCATCCTCCAACGACGTCATTAATTCATCCATAACAAAGACCAACTCATTATGGTAAGGATCAGGCTGCCACATCTTGTATTTGATAGTTAATTAGCTATCAACCGCTAACGTTAAAATGTTAAGCACAACAACCACAGACCGTTTGACACCAACGGATGTGTTCTTCTACGAGAAGCTTGACATTGCTGTATATTATATTGAAAGGCGCGTTACTGCCACCTGCTGTACTGGATGTTAACACGTAGTCCCTCCTCCAACAGCCTCGTGCGCCCTCTAATGGTCGGTCTTGTAGCACGTTCTCTGCAACTTCGCATCGAAACAACGAAGGAAATAATGCAGTCTTTCGCTGTAAAGGTGTTTTCTTCATAGCACACATTCGGGGAAAAATTATTTCCATAAAATAATGTGATATCTCAATGCACCGCAACGAATAATGTCCCATTCGGTGAGCAAGGCATCTACTCCTGTCGAGTCATCATAATGACATGGATTTGCAATATCCAGCTGACTCACACACTGCAATCATTGATTGCTCTCTATTTTAATGTCTACGTATTAAGGAACAGTGTCATTGAAGCATAATGTATGCCTTATATAGCGATGCCTGTCTGGATGCTGAATGAACCAGACACTGGTTCCATGCGTTTCCCTTTCTAAGAGGTAAGTATATACCGCAGCTGTTGTGCACTACTAGATAGTGCAATGACCTTGCTAAAGGGTCTGTAAACGGTGCTTTCCTGGTGAAGTCACATGGTCATGTGAAAACTCCTGGTCCTAACCACAAGCTACAGGGGCCACAACTGGGGCCTGTTCAGAGAGATGTTGTTACAGAAAGTTACATTCAGAAACATGTTGTGTAGAACAGATATGATTGGTTGTTAGAATAAGGAATCGTGTCAGCTCTATTCATTCTATTTCTATAGGCAACTGTCAGAATGTTTCAGATCATTGAATACAGCCCTGCATGATCTCGATGACTTCTTAACATGGAGATGTGTTACTTCAGGGAGGGTGTCAAGTCTGCTTACAGTATTACTGTGAAATAAACCTATTGAGGGCTTGAGTCGTCATTGAGTAGTTACTGGGTGAAAGTCTCTTATTCATGTTTTGTAGTGACTATCATTATAGCCTTATATTTGACATGTTCAACATATGATTTTTTTCCAGATGTTCATCTATTCAACAATACTGACATCTGTATAAAAAAAATTACTTAAAAACAAATGTGTGGTACTGCGCTCTATCATAGCCAAGTCTAAAGGTTGTATATTGATTAACAAGTAAACATACATGTTTGTAGTGAAATAAGAACATTACAACTTTAATCACAATTCCAAAATAACAATGAATGACAAAGCATTGTCAGAATGAAAGTTACAGGTTGTGCCTTTAACCTGCATCCAACCAGAGGTGCAATTTAAGAGAGGTTTATAGATCCCCTGGTAAGGTTTTTATTAATGGCCACGTCTGTAGACATAAAAAACAATCTATTCAAAACAAATGTTATTGGTACTGTGCAAGGAAACATGCATGTTTGTAGTGAAAACATAACATATTACAACTTATAACAATAAGTCGTCAAACCAAAAGCTGCAGCCTACTCTTGACAACCCTGAAACATATGGATTCTGAAATGGGTGAAATCCTTATATTTCCTGCCACATTTCCCACAGACGTGGGGTTTGGTGACAGAGTGATGATTTGCGATGTGGGTTTTAAGGTAGGATGCCAGAGCAAAGTTTTTACTGCAGCAATCACAGGTGAACGGCTTCTCTCCGGTGTGCAAGGCCGCATGGACTTGAAACGATTCGTGTTGATAGAAACCCTTGCCACATTCGTCACAGGTATAAGTTGGGTCTTCGGTGTGGGTGCGTTCGTGTGCCTTGAGCCCACGTTCACCTTTAAAGCCTTTCCCACAGTGGCTGCACACGAATGGCTTGCTGGTCAGGTGCGAGATTTCATGCCTTCTGAGGTAATGTGACCGGATAAAGGTCATTGGGCATTTGTCACAAGCATATGGCTTGGAGTCCGTGTGTGTCTTCTTATGGGCATTAAGAGTATACTTGGTTTTGAAACACATCTGACACTGAGGGCACTGGAATGCTCTCTCTCCTGAATGAACACTTGTGTGAATTTTCAAATTTGTCTTTGTTGCGAAGCATTTCCCACATGTGGGACATTGGAATGGCTTCTCTCCCCTATGGACTGATGCTTGGTGTTGTTTGAGCTGAGAAGGAGTCTTGAAACCTTTCCCACACAATTCACAACGGTGAGCTCCTCCCCCACTGTGAGTTAGCTGGTGATTCTTGAGGTATTTCAACTTAACAAAGGTTTTTGGACATTTGTCACACGCATATGAATCTGAATTTGAATTGTGCATCATTGTGTGTTCCTTGAAGCCCTTTTTACTTTTAAAACACTTCTGACACACGAGGCATCGGAACGGTTTCTCTGTTGAATGAACGCTTGCGTGAGTGTCCAAATAACTCTTTGTTGCAAAGCACTTCCCACATGTTGGACACTCAAGTGGCTTCTCTCTTCTGTGGACCACTGCTTGGTGTATTCTGAGCTTCCAAGCAGTCGGGAAAAATTTCCCGCATAATTCACAACAATAAGGTCTCTCTCCTGTGTGAGTCTGTTGATGCAGTTTTAAATTACTTGAATTCTTAAAAATCTTACCGCAGTCCAGACAGTGGTGCTCTTTCCTGGTGGTGGTCGTCTGGTTTTTCTTTATGTTGGGCCTTGGCTTTATGTTGTGAACATATTCATCATTCGAGGTTTGTCCAGCTTTAGCATTCTCCTCCTCCCATTGGTCATCAGCGTTTTCCTCACTTCTGTCTGATTCTGCCGCTGTGGGTTGTGCTTCTATTCTCTTCTTCTTCCTCCTGGGTCTGGTGGACACCACAGAGTCCCCACTGGGAGTTTGGGGGTCTGTACTTGGGGCCTGATCATCTGTAGGCCTGCTCGCTGACTGTTTGTCTGTAGGCCTGCTTGCTGCCTGTTTGTCTGTAATAGCCACCTGTTTGATAGACTCAATGAGTGAGGAGGAAGGTATTTTAGCTAGAGATGTAAATGACTGTTCCAACGCTATGGTTTTAGCTCTGATCGTGGTCTCCTTCTTGACATTTGTAGTGTTGTCAGCCTCACCACTGGGAGTTGGCACGTCAACCTGGGGGGAAAAAAGCATTGCAATTTTTGGAATTGTAACTCAGTAGCAGAGCAGCGCCCAAGGGTACAACGGCAGTACCAGGATTTATTTAACTAGGCAAGTCAGTTAAGAAAAAATCGTATTTTCAATGACAGCGGGTTAACTGACTTGTTCAGGGGCAGAACAAAATATTTTTACCTTTACCTTGTCAGCTCAGGGATTTGATCTTGCAACCTTCCGGTTACTAGTCCAATGCTCTAACCACTAGGCTACCTGCCACCCAGGATAATAATAGTACAAGTCTCATTCTCACAGATAACGTCAACCCCATGGTCGGACTGCACAATTCTTGTAAACATGTCAAATATAACAAACCTGAAAATCCTCTGCAAACTCTGGTGATAATGATGCTTCTGTCCATTCCTCCTCTTCCTCTGTCTGTGAGGTTCTTTCCACTGTATTTTCAGGTACTTCCTTACCAACAGTCATCTCCAATAGCTTCATTTTCAGAGATTTCATCTCATTTTGACTCTGGCATATCTCTGAACGCAGTGCTTCAGTGCCTTTAGAGATCAACTGGTTGATTTTGGCGAGAGTCTGTTTCACGAACTTTTTCATCACACATGTCAACTCGACCTACAATAAGAGAACAGGCTACTTATTTGTCATTCAGCAACAAGCTGTATCCAAGCTGGTTATATGAAACAAATGATTAACACGGAAGATAACATTTCGTATTTGTAGAAGTAAAGTCGGCCACTTACTTTTAGCAACTTGGATTCTCTTTCAATTTCCCCTGTCTCTCCTGCATCAATGTCTGTGCTGTATTGTGTTGAGGAGACCGACAACGCCATACATTTGCAAATTTCCTCTTCCAACGACATGATTAATTCATCCATAATAGAGACCAACTCATTGTGGAAAGGATCGGGCTGCCACATCTTGAATTTGGTAGTTAATTATGAACCGCTATGTTACATTTTTAACCAAAAAAACGGATGAAATTGAACACACAGATATGTCAACGACAGTACAGTAGATATATCCTTCTGCCAGCTTGACATGACAGAGAAAGGTGCGTTACTGCCACCTGCTGTACTGGATGTCAAAACTTAGTCCCTCCTCCAACAGCCTCATGCGCCCTCTAGTGGTCCATCTTTATTTTTTGTAATTTAGCAGACGCCATTAACCAGAGCGATTTACAGGAGCAATTAGGGTTAAGTGCCTTGCTCAAGGATACTTAAAATTAAAAATGAAATAAAAATTGATATTTTTTCACCTAGTCAGCTCACAGCTCATTAAATAAAGGTGAAATAAATAAATAAAAGTAACCTTTTGGTTACTGGCCAAACACTCTTAACTGCTAGGCTACCATCTTGTAACACGAGCCCTGCAAATTTTCCATAAAAACATTGAAGAAAATAGAGCAGTGGAGGTGTCATATAACACCTATCAGTCCAACAGGGAAATGGTTCCAATCATTTTTAAACCATTCATTTTTCCCATAGAGAATTTTAGAAACACTTAAAATAAGGGGTGTGTTTCGTGTAGGCTTACCCTCGGGTGATGTTTTGGTAACCATGTAATCTCTCTCGGACAAGGTGACTTTTATTAATATATTCTGTTCTATTTACTCTAGATTCTAAAAGGTTAATTAGTATCGAAGTAGACATCATCCCTGCAAGCTCATGCACATCATCTCAAGCTAACACCTTTGCTAACAGGTATTGTGTCAATTGAAAACTTTCACAAGACAGTTCACAGAATTGTCAATTTAATGAAATGTAGCCAATTTATTTATTACTACATGTAGCTAACATTAGATAGCTAATGCAGAGATGCTTACCTTTGCCTCGTTTTGGCAGTCTCGTTCAGGTCATCATGGCTTTTGTAGTTCTTTATGATAGCCACATTAGCAGCTAATTAGCATTTGATTTTTGAGGGTAAATACAAAAGTCACCTTGTCCAAGAGAGATTTACATGGTTATCAAAACGTCACACCAGGGTAAGCCTACATGTAACACAGCCCTTGTTTAAGTGTTTCTAAAATCCCCTATTAGAATAATGATTGGATCTATTTCCTTGTTTGACCGCTATGTTTTATAGGTAATATGATTCATACTGTGGTACTATATAATGGAGTCTTTCACTGTAAAAATATTTTCTTCATAGCACAATTTTGGGCAAAATTGTTTCCATAAAATAATGTGATATTTCAATACACAGCAACGGATAATGTCCCATTCAGTGACCAAGGCATCTACCCCTGTCGAGTCATCATAATGACTTGGATTTGCAATATCCAGCTGACTCACACACTGCAATCATTGATTGCTCTCTATTTTAATATTTATGCATTATTAATGAACAGTGTCATTGTAACATAATGCATGCCTTATATAGTGCTACCTATCTGGATGCTGAATGAACCAGAAACTGTAAGTTCTCTATGTTTGAAATTCCCAGTGGTGTAATGTACAGATCCGCCCCTTTCTTTCCAATTTTCGCTTAAGTAAAAATTATTTAAAGTACTTTAAAGTATTTGGGGGGGGGGGTATCTGTACTTTACTTTACTATTTATATTTTTGACAACTATTACTTTTACTTCACTACATCCCGAAAGAAAATTATGTACTTTTTATTCCATACATTTTCCCTGACACCCAAAAATACTTCGCTTATCAAGAGAACATTCCTGGTCATCTCTACTGCCACTGTTCTGGCGGACTCACTAACACAAATGCTTTGTTTTTAAATTCTGTCTGAGTTTTAGAGTGAGACCCTGGCTATCCGTAAATAAAAATAAATAAAATAAAATTGTCCCTTCTGGTTTAATATAAGGAGTATTTTTTAAATAATGTTTTAAAACTTTTGATACTTAAGTATATTTTAGCAACTACATTTAATTTGGATACTTAAGTATATTTAAAACAAAATACTTTTAGACCTTTACTCAAGTAGTATTTTACTGGGTGACTTTCACTTTTACGTGAGTCATTTTCTATTAAGGTATCTTTACTTTTACTCAAGTAATGTTACATTTTTGTACTTTTTTCACCCATGGAAATTCCTAGTTTCAAAGCGTTTATATTAAGTTGTGGTTTATGGTAGAAGTATGCATATAAATCAATCTGTTGATTGATTGGATTGACTATGGAGAGAAAGCGCGCTACCACACTTGCATATAGCAATTTTGCTCGCTTGACCTTATGCCGTTCACCTTTAAAAAAGTGGGCGTGTATTTCGAATTGCTCGCAAAAGAAAAACGGAGCTTTATATTGTCGCAAACCCGTGTGTCGCGAAGCAAGCCGCCCGTGTGAAGATGGCGGCTGAGCTGCACCCGTGTAGCGGAAAGCTAATCGGACTGTCGAATTCGAACCGAACCGCTCAGCGGAACCAACCAGTCCAGGAGTTTAACCACGGTTTGGTTCTAAGCAGAGAGCCGCTGAAAGACCGTGATGTATTCACCGTCCGTATTGACAAAAAGGTAAATAGAACTGTCACTTTCGGAAGGGGGAGAGTGCAGCTAACGCGTTAGTGCCAGTGGGGACGGGGTCTCTTGTCCGCAGTGGTGCTTGGGCGTGCGCTGTATGACAATCAAGCATTACGGGATTTACAGCTATAATTTTAGTTGTATCCTGCCCAAAATGCACTAACATGTTTTTTAATGTTCTATTGACAACTGAACGTGTTTACCATAATTAGCATGGGGTGGAGTTTGTGTGGTCCCGCTAATGTTTTTGAAGGTGGCTAGCTACGTTATGCTTGTTAGCCATCTAAACTAGCTATCTTTGCTACGGATTGCCAGTCCAGCTCTACAGTAGTTATCTAAGTTCTAGCTAACGTTAGCCGTACTAGCGAGCTTTTTTTGTGTGTTGATCGAACCAGTAGGTGCATCGCTGTCAACACGATAGGTTAACGTCGGCTAGTTTTCAACGGCTTACTACTAGCTAACTAGTTAGTTAGACTAGTTAGGTCAATTGCCTATTATTACCACGACCAACATTGAGCCAGGTAGGTTCAGTTGAATAGAAAACTTAGCTCGTTTAACGTTAGTCATGAGTTTGCTTGGTTGACATGCAAGGTATAGCTAACGTTAGCTAGGTAGATCATTTTTGACAGCATCACTCCAACTAACTAAGCTAGCCACAGTCACTTGGTTGACAGCAGCATTCCAGTTGGTGACATGTCCAGCTAGTACTAGCTAGTAGTCAGAGGACGTCTATCTAATGACATCTAGACGAGAGAAGCGTACTGGTTGATTCAAGTTAACCTATCTGCCAGGTAGCCCCTATGTCACTACTGTGGTCTTGACAATAGATGCATACAGTAGAACCCCATTTAATATATTGCTGGTGGTTTTGTTAAGCAAAAGACTGTGGGTAAAGGGCAAAGCAGATCTCAGTATTATCCTAGTTGGTGCATTGTCATCTCGAGGTAAAAGTTGCATTCACTCCTAACCACAGCTCTTTGGTCAGATAATTTACAAATGTTGACAAAAACAACTGACCGGTCTGTCAGTGGCTAGGAGAAAACCTCTCCCTATTCTGCACAGGCTTATTCCTGAAAAACATAGCTGTAGTTTCTATGTGATGCACGTTGTTTTGAGCCCTAATCTATCATCATGTAGTCTTAGGCTAACGGTTAGTTACTGTTATAGGTCTACCTGTCTGTGCAGCATTTAGACTCCTTATCTCCATGCCGACCGCAGCAACTAGTTTGCCTGTTATCCAATTATAATGTCAGATAGCCGGCCTGTTGCCATGATTACTGGTCTGTTGGCCTGATGGTTTGTCAACAACATAGCAGCAGTCATTGTCCCTCTCAAACCTGTGTGGGTTGTTGGCAGAGGGCATTAGTACTGTGTCCTCCAATGCCTTAGTGTCAACTGGGGTGGAACACAGCTCAGTGAACACAAAGAGGGCAACAGAACATATGTTATCTTTAATCAGCAAGAAAGAATCCGTCAAATAAAAAAAGAGATGCTTACTGTGGCAGTTTTGCACATATAGATCCATACAGCTATGGAGCCTCCATCCGACGAAAGTACACTCCTGCCACACTTCCCGAGTTACGCTTACCTTCAGAGCCTGCTAGATGGCTATTTAGTGCAGGTGGTTGCCTCTTGTTTTTCGTGAAGAAGCATTGTAACATGGAGATATGGCCGTGTGAGGACACTAACCCTATCAAGGTGTGTACATTTACATTTACATTTAAGTCATTTAGCAGACGCTCTTATCCAGAGCGACTATCAATTTAACCTTTTGTTCTTTGAAAATGATTTCTCGCTGATATGAAAGATACGGTCCTAATGCTTCCAATGCCCTACCACAAGCTAATGTTCAGATTGAGTGTCGGGGCTCTTAACAAAACACCCCCGTGCAGAATACATTTTACGGCAAGCAATGCAGGTGTAGAAGCACGGTGGCTCGGAAAATCTCCCTAGAAAGGCCAAAACCTAGAGGAACCAGGCTATGAGGGGTGGCCAGTGCTCTTCTGGCTATGCCGGGTGGAGATTATAACAGAACATGGCCTAGATGTTCAAATGTTCATAAAAGACCAGCATGGTCAAATAATAATAATCACAGTAGTTGTCGAGGGTGCAGCAAGTCAGCCCCTCAGGAGTAAATGTCAGTTGGCTTTTCATAGCCGATCATTAAGAGTATCTCTACCACTCCTGCTGTCTCTAGAGAGTTGAAAACAGCATGTCTGGGACAGCTAGCACGTCCGGTGAACAGGTCAGGATTCCATAGCTGCAGGAAGAACAGTTGAAACTGGAGCAGCAGCACGGCCAGGTGGACTGGGGATAGCAAGGAGTCCTCATGCCAGGTAGTCCTGAGGCATGGTCCTCTGAGAAAGAAAGAGAGAGAGAGCATACTTACATTCACACAGGACACAGGATAAGACAGGAGAAGTACTCCAGATATAACAAACTGACCCTAGCCCCCCCGACACATAAACTACTGCAGCATATATACTGGAGGCTGAGACATGAGGGGTCGGGAGACACTGTGTCCCCATCCGATGATACCCCCGGACAGGACCAAACAGGAAGGATATAACCCCACCCACTGCCAAAGCACAGCCCCCACACCACTAGAGGGATATCTTCAACCACCAACTTAGGACCAACCAACGAGTATAGCCCACAAAGATCTCCACCACGGCACAACCCAAGGGGGAGCGCCAACCTAGACAGGAAGATCACATCAGTGACTCAACCCACTCAAGTAACGCACCCCTCCTAGGGACGGCATGAAAGAGCACCAGGAAGCCAGTGACTCAGCCCCTGTAATAGGGTTGGAGGCAGAGAATCCCAGTAGAAAGAGGGGAACCGGACAGGCAGAGACAGCAAGGGCGGTTCGTTGCTCCAGAGCCTTTCCGTTCACCTTCACACTCCTGGGTCAGACTACACTCAATCATATGACCCACTGAAGAGATGAGTCTTCAATGAAGACTTAAAGGTTTAGACTGAATTTGCGTCTCTCACATGGGTAGGCAGACCATTCCATAAAAATTTAGCTCTATAGGAGAAAGCCCTGCCTCTAGCTGTTTGCTTAGAAATTCTAGGAACAGTTAGGTGGCCTGCATCTTGTGACCGTAGCGTACGTGTAGGCATGTACGGCAGGACCAAATCAGAGAGATTGGTAGGAGCAAGCCCATGTAATGCTTTGTAGGTTAGCAGTAAAACCTGGAAATCAGCCCTTGCCTTGACAGGAAGCCAGTGTAGGGAGGCTAGCACTGGAGTCATATGATCAAATTTTTAGGTTCTAGTCAGGATTCTAGCAGCCGTATTTAGCACTAACTGAAGTTTATTTAGTGCCTTATCCGGGTAGCCTGAAAGTAGAGTATTGCAGTAGTCTAACCTAGAAGTAACAAAAGCATGGATTCATTTTTCTGCATCATTTTAGGGCAAAGTTTCTGATTTTTGCAATGTTACGTAGATGGGGGAAAAAAAGCTGTCATTGAAACAGTCTTGAAATGTTCGTCAAAAGAGAGATCAGGGTCCAGAGTAACGCAGAGGTGCTTCACAGTTTTATTTGAGACGACTGTACAACCATAAAGATTAATTGTCAGATTCAACAGAAGATCTCTTTGTTTCTTGGGACCTAGAACAAGCATCTCTGTTTTGGGAAGTTTAAAAGTAGAAAGTTTGCAGCCATCCACTTCCTTATTTCTGAAATAGAGACCTCTAGCGAGGGCATTTTGGGGGCTTCACCATGTTTCATTGAAATGTACATAGCAGTGAAAGTTAGCAGTGAAAGTTAACGTTATGTTTTCGAATGACATCCCCAAGAGGTAAAATATATAGTGAAAACAATAGTGGTCCTAAAACGGAACCTTGAGGAACACAAGTTGATTTGTCAGAGGACAAACCATTCAAAGGGACAAACTGATATCTTTACGACAGATAAGATCTAAACCAGGCCAGAACTTGTCCGTGTAGACCAATTTGGGTTTCCAATCTCTCCAAAAGAATGTGGTGATCGATAGTATCAAAAGCAGCACTAAGGTCTAGGAGCACGAGGACAGATGCAGAGCCTCGGTCTGACGCCATTAAAAGGTCATTTTCCACCTTCACAAGTGCAGTCTCAGTGCTATGATGGGGTCTAAAACCAGACTGAAGCATTTCGTATACATTGTTTGTCTTCAGGAAGGCAGTGAGTTGCTGCGCAACCGCCTTTTCTAAACATTTTGAGAGGAATGGAAGATTCAATATAGGCCGATTTTTAGTTTTTATATTTTCTGGGTCAAGGTTGGGCTTTTTCAAGAGAGGCTTTATTACTGCCACTTTTAGTGAGTTTGGTACACATCCGGTGGATAGAGAGCTGTTTATTATGTTCAACATAGGAGGGCCAAGCACAGGAAGCAGCTCTTTCAGTAGTTTAGTTGGAATAGGGTCCAGTATGCAGCTTGAAGGTTTAGGAGGCCATGATTATTTTCATCATTTTGTCAAGATATAGTACTAAAACACTTGAGTGTCTCTCTTGAGCCTAGGTCCTGGCAGAGATGTGCAGACTCAGGACAACTGAGCTTTTGAAGGAATACGTAGATTTAAAGAGGAGTCCGTAATTTGCTTTCTAGTAATCATAATATTTTCCTCAAAGGAGTTCATGAATTTATCACTGCTGAAGTGAAAGCCATCCTCACTTGGGGAATGCTGCTTTTTTAAATTCTATTTAATCCAATGACTGTTATGTGTAATGGAACAGATCACTAGCTAGATACATTGATAACGAACTCGCACATGAAAAGCATAGCTAACTAGACAGATAACATTAACCGATTAGGCCTTACCCGATATGTCTTCACTGACTATAGTTTCATGTGCAGTATCCTATGTATCGAAGCTATAATGGATCCATATCTATAATTGCATGAGGGATATCAATATCTGTGTTAATACAACAAACATGGCATTGTTGCTACAGTAATGCTTGTAGTGAATTCACATTGATTGAGCTTGCTCTTGTGTTCTGTCCAAATGCACCAAAACCAAGCTGGTAGATTCATATATGCAATGCATTTTCACGCTTCATATCCAAATCATCTACAGTACCAGTCAAAAGTTTGGACACACCTACTCATTCAAGGGTTTTTCTTTATTTTTACTATTTTCTACATTGTAGAATAATAGTGAAGACATCAACTATGAAATAACACACGGAATCATGTAGGAGCCAAAAAAGTGTTAAACAAATCTAAATATATTTGAGATTCTTCAAAGTAGCAACTCTTTGCCTTGATGACTGCTTTGCACACTCTTGGCATTCTCTCAACCAGCTTCACCTGGAATGCCTTTCCAGCAGTCTTGATTGTGGAGGCCAGGTCATCTGATGCAGCACTCCATCACTCTCCTTCTTAGTCAAATAGCCTGGAGGTGTGTTGTCCTGTTGAAAAACAAATGATAGTCCCACTAAGCGCAAACCAGTGCTGTAATCTCTAACAATTTCACAACAATACACACATCTAAATAATGGAATTAAGAATGTAGAAATATATGGACGAGCAATGTCAGAGCAGCATAGAATAAGACACAGTAGAATAGAATCACACCACCTCCTCCATGCTTCACGGTGGGAACCACATATGCGGAGATCATCCGTTTACCTACTTTGCGTCTTAAAGACACGGCGGTTGCAACCAAAAATCTTTTAAAAAATCACTAGACCAAAGGACAGATTTCCACCGGTCTAATGTCCATTGCTTGTGTTTCTTGGCCCAAGCAAGTCTTTTCTTCTTATTGGTGTTTAGTAGTGGTTTCTTTGCAGTAATTTGACCATGAAGGCCTGATTCACGTAGTCGCCTCTGAACAGTTGAGGTTGAGATGTCTGTTACTTGAACTCTGAAGCATTTATTTGGGCTGGTAACTATAATGAATTTATCCTTTGCAGCAGAGGTGACTCTGAGTCTTCCTTTCCTGTGGTGGTCCTCATGAGAGACAGTTTCATCATAGCGCTTGAAGAAACATTCAAAGTTTTTGAAATGTTCCGTTTTGACTGACCTTCATGTCTTAAAGTAATGATGGACTGTCATTTCTCTTTGCTTATTTGAGCTGTTCTTGCCATATGTACTTTTACCAAATAGGGTTCTTCTGTATGATTGGCTCAAACACATTAAGAAGGAAAGAAATTCCACAAACCTTGAACAAGGAACACCTGTTAATTGAAATGCATTCCAGTTGACTACCTCATGAAGCTGGTTGAGATAATGCCAAGTGTGCAAAGCTGTCAAGGCAAAGGGTGGCTACTTTGAAGAATCTCATATTTGGATTTGTTTAACACTTTTTTGGGGGTTACTACGTGCTTCCACATGTTATTTCATGGGTTAGTCTTGTTAGTCTTCACTATTATTCTACAATAATGAAAAACCATTGAATGAGTAGGTGTCCAAACCTTTGACTGGTACCTTTTTTATAAGTAACACCATTGTGCAACTCAATCAACTTTAAAAATATTTAGGATGATTTAGATGTGAAAATGCCAATGTAGGTACCATTAACTTGCACTGGATATCTGACAAATGCAAAAAAGTTAGCATTTGAAACTGTGGTCAGGTAAACAAAATCAAAGCATGGGTTGCTGTCATACCTGGTCCATGGACAGCTTACAGGGTAAGAAAACCACAAATTAAGTTGGTTGAACTATCCCTTTAACCATTTTGGGGGTCCTTTAAAAAATGATCACCTAATCGTAGGAACCGCACCATCCAGTGGTTAGAACTTGGTAATATCAGGATGTAGGATGGGACATAAACCGAACTAGTTTCACTGAACAGGAATACATTTTTCAAATTCACTGAGAATACATTAAATAGGATGAAGAAACAATATTCCGAGCTGCAGCTCCGTACTGTTCAAACGGAACTGATGCTATATACTCGGTGGTGTGGGGGATCCGTGGGTGGCTTTTGACTTTCTTTTGTATTCCTCATGTTAGAAACAAGTTTGTTAAAATTGGATGTTAGATACTATATTGAATATTATATGAATTCTATACATTTAAAATGTCCAATTTGGGTGCAATCAATTAGTTTATTTTCTCAGCTCAAATTATATTCAACAATCACTTAGCAGGAATGCTAATATCTGTTTGTTCTGAAATTGTTGGTTACAATCTGAGATGGTGAATGTCGACCCTCTTTGTTGTGTTTTTTGAGGTGGAACGACCCATCAGTTTGCTCTGGGTGGAATATTATGGTGTTGGTAATGTTGACGGTAGAGTAGATGCGGGACAGTAGTTTGGTGAACACTAGTATGTGCCTGCCTAACTCCACCGATTGCTGTCTTTGTAGTGTGTCTGTCAGAGATGAGGAGCTGCAGTGGATTGTTCACAGATCTGTTTGTTTTTCTGTTTGTGTACGCGTTCGTTTGCAGATGTGTGTTTTGTTCGTTGTTTGTACGGGATATGTATGGTATACATCACATCGTCCAATGAAATGCAGTTCCTTGGACGATGTATACCATATGATTAGAAAGAGAGCGAGATGGATATGAGTGTTTGTGTTTGATTGTATGTGTATGAGAGAGGGCCAAGATTGCAACATTTGAATTTACACATCTTACATACTGTGTTTAGAGATGGACTTGGTTGGTCCATGTAAGTGGATGATGGAAGATAACGTTGTCTTTCCACCATATCGATCCTATTAAATTACTAGAGGGGAGCATCAACTATATTCAGCCTCAGTTAGATTTTATTCTTGAGTGGGTCAGGGGGCAGGAATATATTTGCAAATGTGTACTGCAAATTGACAGCAAGAAGCCTAAACCGATATAATATTTGACTAAAACACCTTGCTTACATTTGTACACGATTAAATATATCTCGCTATTATGCGTGGGAATACTTTGGAACAGTGCTGGTGTTTTTTAGTCTTTTATGTCCAACAGAGAACTTTGGTAGCCAAATAAAATCACTGTGCGGGCCACCAGTTGGGGAACCTTGGACTATGTCATAAACCCTCAAACTTCCAGAAAGGGGTGAAAATGGCAGCCATTTTGTTTAGGGAGAAATCTAAACCAGTCTAATTGGAATGAATGGCAGAGGAATAATCCTGATTTGACCTATGCAGGAAAATTAAAGGCATGTGATGTATGAGAGATTGTGTAATTGAATTGTCAACATAAAAATATTGTCATATAAATACAGTTTATGGGTTTTATACCAATTGTCTGTAGAAATATAATCTAAAATATATGTAAACAGACGGTCTCAGTTTTATTGGAAATCTTTGAGTGCTATTATGAGACAATAAAAGTACTTATTGCATTAACAACTCATCTAAGTACTATCATCAACTGATTTCAGCCAGTGTATGGCTGGGTATTGACTGCGTTGTTTAAAAAATATATATATTTTTTTACCTTTTATTTAACTAGGCAAGTCAATGACTGCCTAGGAACAGTGAGTTAACTGCCTGTTCAGGGGCAGAACACCAGATTTGTACCTTGTCAGCTCGGGGGTTTGAACTTGCAATCTTTCGGTTACTAGTCCAACACTCTAACCGCTAGGCTACCCTGCCGTTTGAATGGAATGTTGGCATATTGGCACTTTAGACACATTTATGGAATCATTCGTGTTTCCGAGTGGCACAGGGGTCTAAGACACTGCTTCTCAGTGGAAGAGGCGTCACTGCAGTACCAGGTTTGAAACCAGGCTGCATCACATCCGGCCGTGATTGGGAGTCCCATAGGGCGGCGCACAATTGGCCCAGTGTCGTCCGGGGTAGGCAATCATTGTAAATAAGAATTTGTTCTTAACTGACTTGCCAAGTTAAATAAAGGTTAAAGGTTTTATTTTAATTCCTCTAAAACTGTCTGGCTAGCTAACAAACATACTTTTGTATACATAGTGTATCTGCACTGTATGTGGACACTCCTTCAGATTAGTGGAGTTGGCTATCTCAGCCACACTCGTTGCTGACAGCGTGTATAAAATAGAGCACACAGCCACACAATGTCCATAGACAAACATTGGCAGTAGAATAGCCTTACTAAAGAGAATAGTGACTCTTTAAACGTGGCACCGGCATAGGATGCCATCTTTCCAACAAGTACATTCGTCAAATTTCTTCCCTGCTATAGCTGCCCTGGTCAACTGTAAGTGCTGTTCTTGTGAAGTGAATACTTCTAGGAGCAACAACGGCTCAGACGCAGTGGTAGGCCACACAAGTTTACAGAACAGGACCTCTGAGTACTGAAACGTGTAGCAATCATCTGTCCTCGGGTTGCAACACTCACTACCAAGTTCCAAACTTCCCCTGGAAGCAACGTCGGCACAATAACTGTTCATCGGAAGCTTCGTGAAATGAGTTTCCATGGCCGAGCAGCCGCACACATGCCTAAGATCACCATGCACAATGCCAATCGTCGGCTGGAGTGGTGTAATGCTCGCCGCTGTTTGTCCCGAGTAGTTGAAACGCGTTCCCTGGAGTGATTAATCACGCTTCACCATCTGGCAGTCTGACGGATGACTCTGGGTTTGGTGGATGCCAGGAGAACACTACCTGCCTGAAAGCATATTGTCAGCTGTAAGGTTTGGTGGAGGAGGAATAATGGTATCGGGCTGTTTTTCATGGTTCGGGCTTGGTCCCTTAGTTCCATTGAAGGGAAGTCTTAACGCTACAGTGTACAATGACATTCTATACAATTCTGTACTGACAATTTTGTGGCAACAGTTTGGGGAAAGCACTTTCCTGTTTCAGCATGACAATGCCCCTGTGCACAAAGCGAGGTCCATACAGAAATGGTTTGTTGACATTTCTGTGGATAAACTTGACTGGCCTGCACAGAGCCCTGACTTCAACCCCATCGAACACCTTTGGGATGAATTGGAACTCCGACTGCGAGCCAGGCCTTATTGCCCAACCTCACTAATGCTCTTGTGGCTGAATGGACGCAATGTTCCAACATCTAATGGAAAATTTCCCGGAAGAGTGGAGGCTGTTATACACTACCGGTCAAAAGTTTTAGAACATCTACTCATTCCAGGATTTTTCTTTATTTTTACTATTTTCTACATTGTAGAATAATAGCGAAGACATCAAAAGTATGAAATAACACGTATGGAATCATGTAGTAACTAAAAAGTGTTTAACAAATCTAAATATATAGATTCTTCAAAGTAGTACTCTTGGCCTTGATGACAGCTTTGCATCAAGGTACACCTGTTAATTGAAATGCATTCCAGGTGACTACCTCATGAAGCTGGTTGAGAGATTGCCAAGAGTGTGCAAAGCTGTCATCAAGGCAAAGGCCAATTTGAAGAATGTCAAATATAAAATATATTTGGATTTGGTTAACACGTTCTTAGTTACTACATGATTCCTGTATGTTATTTCATAGTTTTGATGTCTTCAATATTATTCTACAATGTAGAAAATAGTCAAAAAGAATTTAACCCTTGAATGAGTAGGTGTTCTAAAACGTTTGACCGGTAGTGTAGTTGCAAATGGGCGGACCAACTCTATATTAAAGCCCATGATTTTGGAATTAATGTTCAAAGAGCAGATGTCCACATACTTTGGTATGTAGTGTAAATTCTTCAAATGGATTATTTTACATTATTACAGCACTGGCAAACAATGGGTGACCTTTATAGTCCCAGTCAGTATTAGATAGAATGTTTCTGCCCTTCCCAACTGTGGGGAATATAACCTGTGATTACCTAGGTTACCCCATTGACTCACAGCAAAATGAGTTCCTTTTTCAAATGCAATATTCTTGTCTACATTTCTTTTAAGTACAACATGTCTAAAGTTGACCTTCAACATTGCCTGCTCCCAAGCGTTCTTTCTACTTAGAAAAACGTAATATGTAGGGCTTCCCGCATGCCCCTTTTCATGACAGTGCTAGCATCCACGCGAGTAACTAACTAGCCAAGACCAACAATGCAAACAAACGGACTATAAACAGCTACAAGTAGTGAGTGGACTTACAAACAACAGACTATACTAAACAAGTTTAATGTCTTACCTGGGTTGAAATGTTTTCCACAAATATAGCTACATTGTAGCTGTGTTAGAGAGGGATAAAGATGGTTTTGTAGCCTACTTGGACACCGGGTCCCCATGTTTCCCACGCCTGAAGCCACTGGGCTCTTATCGCAGGCTCTATTTCCCTACGTGGGAGCATTGCAATCCGTAGTTTGGTATTTTTGACCTGGTTACATGTACATTTCATCTAAGTCTATGCTAGGTGAAGCTCCGCCTTATCTCAGCTCACAGGTCACGAAAACAACACCCACCCGTAGCACGCGCTCCAGCAGGTATATCCCACTGGTCATCCCCAAAGCCAACACCTCCTTTGGCAGCCTTTCCTTCCAGCTCTCTGCTGCCAATGACTGGAACGAATTGCAAAAATATCTGAAGCTGGTGACTTATATTTCCCTCACTAACTTTAAACATCAGCTAACCGATCACTGCAGCTGTACATTGGGTGTGCTATTTACAGATGGCCTATCTACCTACCCCATCCCCATATTGTTTTTATTTACTTTTCTGCTCTTTTGCACACCAGTATTTCTACTTGCACATCACCATCAGCTCATCTATCACTCCAGTGTTAATTTGCTAAATTGTAATTACTTCGCTACAATGGCCTATTTATTGCCTTACCACCTCACGCCATTTGCACACACTGTATATCGACTTTCTTTTTTATATTTTGTTATTGATGGACGCTTGTATGTGTAACTCTGTTTTCACACTGCTTTGCTTTATCTTGGCCAGGTGGCAGTTGTAAATGAGAACTTGTTGTCAACTGACCTACCTGGTTAAATAAAGGTGAAATACAATAAAACATTTAACACAGCAGCTTTTCGGGCATATTTTGTTATTTCTGTATAACAAATAATCAACAACGAAGTTGGCTCTTTTACATTGGGGGTCAATAGGAAGTAATGTTTTCCCAACTTTGTGTGTGTGGTCAATGGGAATTCCTTACTACGTGAATATGGACTCTGAGTATACCATCAAAAGAAGGTTCATGTCCATTCTAGTATTCAAATTCCTAATTCAGCGCTTTCCACACGGTAAGGCATTGCCAGTCTTAGGCCTAGTCCAGATCTGTAACTCAAATCCCTGGGCTGTTGTAACTCTCTTACATAGCCTAGCACCTAACCCTAATCAACTGGGGGACAGACAGGAGAGAGCTGGTGAGAGAGGAACCAGACTGACAGATGGTGAGAGCGTTTCAAAAATGGTTTGAAAGACCGAGCAGATGGGTGGGGAGGTACGAGTAAAAGATGGGCATGGTGAGAAGAATCTATAGTGGTTTTAAAAAACGCTCTTTAAAATCTTTTTTTTTTACACATTTTTAAATTGTATGTTTAATGTTTCCTCAAATGACATATTTGAGTGTGCAGTTCCACTCTGTGCATTCAATGAATAAAATCGTGATCAATCACACTTTTCAAGGGCTCCCAAGGACAGAATAGTTTTTGGCGCCGGTGTTGGCTTTGGCCTATAGGCAAGTTCATTTACAATTGTGAGCTGGCCAAGATAAAGCAAAGCAGTTCGACACATACAACAACACAGAGTTACACATGGAGTAAAACAAACATACAGTCAATAATACAGTAGAAAAGTCTATATACAATGTGAGCATATGAGGTGAGATAAGGGAGGTAAGGGCAATAAAAGGTGGCAAAGTAAATACAATATAGCAAGTAAAACACTGGAATGGTAGATTTGCAGGGGAAGAATGTGCAAAGTAGAGAGAAATAATTGGGTGCAAAATAAATAAATACAGTAGGGGAAGAGGTAGCTGTTTGGGATCAGTTATAGATGGGCTATGTACAGGTGCAGTAATCTGAGCTGCTCTGACAGCTGGTGCTTAAAGCTAGTGAGGGAGATAAGTGTTTCAGAGATTTTTGTAGTTCGTTCTAGTCATTGGCAGCAGAGAACTGGAAGGAGAGGTGGCCGAAGGAAGAATTGGTTTTGGGGGTGACCAGAGAGAGATACCTGCTGGAGCGCGTGCTACAGGTGTGTGCTGCTACGGTGACCGACGAGCTAAGGGGGGACTTTACCTAGCAGGGTCTTGTAGATGACCTGGAGCCAGTGGGTTTGGCGACGATTATGAAGCAAGGGCCAGCCAACGAGAGTGTACAGGTCGTAGTGGTTGGTAGTATATGGGGCTTTGGTGACAAAACGGATGGCACTGTGATAGACTGCATCCAATTTATTGAGTAGGGTATTGGAGGCTATTTTGTAAATGACATTGCTGAAGTCGAGGATCGGTAGGATGGTAAGTTTTACAAGGGTATGTTTGACAGCATGAGTGAAGGATGTTTTGTTGCGAAGTAGGAAGCCAATTCCAGACACCTAGTTATTTGTAGTTGTCCACATATTCCAAGTCAGAACCGTCCAGAGTAGTGATGTTGGACGGGGCGGGCAGGTGCAGGCGCGATTGGTTGAAGATGCATGCATTTAGTTTTACTTGTATTTAAGAGCAATTGGAGGCCATGGAAGGAGAGTTGTATTGAATTGATGCTCGCCTGGAGGGCCAAAGAAGGGCCAGAAGTATACAGAATGGTGTCATCTGCGTAGAGGTGGATCAGAGACTCACCAGCAGCAAGAGCGACATCATTGATGTACACAGAGAAGAGAGTTGGTCCAAGAATTGAACCCTGTGGCACCCCCATAGACTGCCAGAGGCCCGGACAACAGGCCCTCTGATTTTACACAATGAACTCTATCAGAGAAGTAGTTGGTGAACAAGGCGAGGCAATCATTTGAGAAACCAAGGCTATCGAGTCTGCCGATGAGGATGTGGTGATTTGACAGAGTCGAAAGCCTTGGCCAGGTCAATGAATACGGCTGCACAGTATTGTTTCCTATCGATGGCGGTTAAGATATCGTTTAGGACCTTGAGCGTGGCTGAGGTGCACCCATGACCAGCTCTGAAACCAGATTGCATAGCGGAAAAGGTGCGGTGGGAATCGAAATGGTCGGTATTCTGTTTGTTGACTTGGCTTTCGAAGACTTTAGAAAGGCAGGGTAGAATAGATATAGGTCTGTAGCAGTTTGGGTCAAGAGTGTCCCCCACCCCCCCTTTGAAGAGGGGGATGACCGCAGCTGCTTTCCAATCTTTGGGAATCTCAGATGACACGAGAGGTTGAACAGGCTAGTAATAGCAACAATTGCAAAAAATTTGGCAGATAATTTTAGAAAGAAAGGGTCCAGATTGTCCAGCCCGGCTGATTTGTAGGGGTCCAGATTTTGCAGCTCTTTCAGAACATCAGCTGACTGGATTTGGGAGAAGGAGAAATGGGGAATGCTTGTGCGAGTTGCTGTGGGGGTTGCAGTGCTGTTGACCAGGGTAGGGGTAGCCAGGTGGAAAGCATGGCCGGCCGTAGAAAAATGGTTATTGAAATTCTCAATTATAGTGGATTTATCGGTGGTGACAGTGTTTCCTAGCCTCAGTGCAGTGGGCAGCTGGAAGGAGGTGTTCTTATTCTCCATGGACTTTAGTGTCCCAGAACTTTTTGGAGTTTGTGTTGCAGGAAGCAAATTTCTGCTTGAAAAAGCTACAATGCCATGACAAGAAGCTGCCATGTGGGGAATCGTAGGTGGCTCGTTTCAGCTTGTTGTCTTGTTATTGATACCATGTCTTGTTTTGACTGATGTCATGTCTATGCTAATATGGCAAAAAAATGGCTAGCTATCCAAGAATTGTAACAATGTATTTGAGACAAGTGCTCATTGTGCAATGTATTTGTTTTCAATAAACATTTGGAGACTAAATATAGTTTAAATGTTGTCAGTCTAAGCCAACCGTGTCTGTTTTGCCCCATAGTTGCGCACCCAATGCTTTTGTTGCGAAACAACCAACCTGTCTAACAGGAAAAAGTAAATTAACTCATTTGGAATGACGTGTAGGCTTACGAAGATATACAATGTATTGAACATAACTGACAATGTAAAAATTGACAAATTTAATAGATGAATAAATAAATGTAGATAAACTCAGCCTTCTCTTCCTGCTACAGGTGAACTCTTGGAGCGGCTCCATAGAGATCGGGGTGACTTCTCTGGACCCGGCTGGTCTCGACTTCCCCAGCAGCGCTACGGGTCTGAAGGGAGGCTCCTGGATCGTGTCTGGCTGCTCGGTGCTACGTGACGGCCGCTCCGTCCTCGAGGAGTACGGCCGAGACCTGGACCAGCTGTCTGAGGGTGACCGTGTGGGCATACAGGTAGGTAGCCTAGTGGGTTAACAAGGCAGACTAGTCGCCGGTTCAAGCCCTGGGCCAGGCACTAAATTGGTAACAATCTCTACAATACTCTCTATCCAGGGGCGTTGCTTCATGGCTGACCCTATCCATCTCAATTCTGTGTTTAGATGGGCTAAGATTTTTAAAACAAATTATCACTTTTCTTATTTCTGTTCTATTGTACAGCGGAGCACCCACGGCGACCTCCACCTGTGGGTGAACGGGCAGGACTGTGGCGCGGCTGCCAGTGGTCTCCCGACGGGCCTCTGGGCGGTGGTGGACCTCTATGGCAAGTGTACGCAAGTGACTGTGGTGAGCTGCGAGCCGCCGTCCTTGGCGGAGAGAGACACGGAGAGGGAGACGGTGGAGGAGCGTGAGCAGGAAGATGAGGAGGAAGAGGTGGTGGTGTGCGGGGTCAGGGAGGGGGAGTTCGGGGGTCTGACGTCAGCGGTGAACCTGGCGGCGGCGACAAACGGGACGTTAGAGGAAGGTAGGACTTGTTGATGTTTTTGTTTATCTATTGAAATAGAGGGTTTGTTGTGTAAAAGGGTGTAGTAATAAGGGAAAGGACTCTTCTCTCTTTTGTTTTGTCTTCTCATTCCTGTTTTGTCTCAGTGCCTGTGCTCCCTCCTACTCATAACCGACCTGACAAGTTTCCCAACAACCTTGAGCCTGAGACGGGTAAGAAAATCAAAACCTCTACCCCAATCTCAGTTGCACCATTGACCAAATGTAAGTCTCCATCTTTCTCTCCCTCCCCTATAGTTCTGACGGAGCACCAGCTCTTTGACGTGTTAAACAATGCCATTGTATCCCTTTACCGCTCTGAGGACAATGGAGGGGGAGATCTGGGAGGAGGTGGAATAGGGAGAGACTCAGGAACAGGAAGTAGAGGGGACAGGGGGAGCAGCAGCGGTGGGGGATCCGTTAACGGTAACAGTAGTGACAGCGGGGGCGGGACCGGCAATACTGGAAGCGTCAACAGCCCTGCAGGTGGCGGAGGGGCAAGACTCGGGGCAGTGACGGGCGGGATGCTGACCAATGATGCGCTGCTGTTCCACGAGAAGTGCGGCACACTGATCAAGCTGAGCAACAACAACAAGACGGCGGAGAGGCGGCGACCGCTGGACGAGTTCAACAACGGCGTGGTCATGACCAACCGGCCGCTTCGACACAACGAGATGTTTGAGGTGCGGCCAATCACTGGCTCCGATACTGAGATATGTGAATTCTTGGAAGGGGTTGAAACGAGGGGCTTAGATCAAGGTGTTTAATCACATTTATTAATTTGAATGCTCATAAGAAATAGCCTACACACCACTGTCATAGTAATGACATAACAGCTGTCAAAGTAATAATATAACAGCTGTCATAACTGTTTACTTTCATTTTCATGGCCTCTAATGACAGAAGGGTCGAGTAAATATCACCACTGAAGTTGACATGTCGGAGTTTGAAGCTAATCCTCTAATCTCCATATGGTAGAGTTGAATCTTTCAGATTAGCCAATGAATATTCGTTAACTTTACATGTCAGTCATATGTCATAACAGCTGACCTACCTTGACATAACCGGTCATAAAATGGTCATAACACTCATGACACATATTTAGACCCGTTTTTGACATACACCACCGTTTAAAAGTTTGGCGTCACTTAGAAATGTCCTTGTTTTTGAAAGTAAAGTAAAAAGAAATTGCCCATTAAAATAACATGAAATTGATCAGAAGTAGTGTAGACATTGTCGATGTTGTAAATTACTATTGTAGCTGGAAACGGCTGATTTTTAATGGAATATCTACATAGGCGTACAGAGGCCCATTATCAGCAACCATCTCTCCTGTGTTCCAATGGCACGTTGTGTTAGCTAATTGATCATTAGAACTATTTTTCAATTATTTTAGCACAGCTGAAAACTGTTGTCCTGATTTTAAAGAAGCAATAAAACGGTCAGGGAAAACATACATTTGAATAAATGTGGATTTTGACACTTAAGTGGTGTAGGTGTCATAACCAGCCGTAAAACATGATTAAATATATAGGTAATGAGTGTTATGACCATATGACAAGTTGTCAGCTGTTATGACATGGTTATAACTCATATCGTGTTGACGCTGAGTGTCAAGTGAAGTGTTACCGAATATTCATATGTTACAGCCACAGGGTGTGAATGAATAGATAATAACATTTCCGATGGACTGCAGCTTGAGATTAATAATGGAAAAATAGTAAGTGTTTCTATATTCTAAAAGAGAGAGAATTCACTAAAAACCAAATAGACCAAAGCAGGGAAAGGACTGTCTGAACTTCTCCAATAAGAAACGTTTGTTTCTGTTTTCGGTTGCGAAACCTCTTGCGCCTCTAGTTTCTGAATGCGCCCCTGGTTTCTGTTGTGCCACAGATCCGCATAGATAAGCTGGTGGACAAGTGGTCGGGGTCGATCGAGATCGGCGTGACAACACACAACCCCAACAACTTGGACTACCCAGCCACAATGACAAATCTGCGCTCAGGTACGTAAACGCATACATGCATACGCACACTAGCGTAGTGTTGCTCTAACCCAATATACAACTAGATCTATTCATTCCACAACAAACTGCACGCATGTTCGATCAATCCCTCCAGGATTCTGCATCACAATTATTTTTTGGGGGGCAAAATCAGAAATTTCCCGCATGTTATGCAAGGGCTTGCTATAAAACAGTCATCATTGCAATATTATCACATAAAACTGACCCGTCAACACAGTACAAAAAGGATTGCATTTTCAACCAATCACCACACAGTTGCCACATAATTTGGTTCAATCAAGCAACACGTCCCCGAACCAATTCCTTTGTCAGCGCATTTTCGCAAGGAAATTGACAGTCATTGCATATTGCCATGCAAAATGTCAGAATTGCTGCTGAAAAAAATATGTAGTTTTGCCTGCAAATATCACAAATAAATCCCAGCGAAATCCTGGAGGGACTGTTCAATCTTGTTCTTTGCAACGTACGAGGCTACATCTTGCTGTGGTTTTTTCTTGCTCTTCCAGGTACAATCATGATGAGTGGCTGTGGGATCCTGACGAACGGCAAGGGAACACGTCGGGAGTACTGTGAATTCAGCCTGGATGAACTGCAGGTCAGTCACACACACACACACACACACACACTCATCCCTAACATCTTAACCATGACACTCTGACTTCCATTCCAGGAGGGGGATCACATAGGCTTGATGCACAAGGCCAGCGGAGCTCTTCACTTCTACATCAATGGCATCGACCAAGGTGAGAGTGACACGCCAGGAGCATCCGGCACTGTTGTTGAACGCTGAGCTGTAGTCAATGAAAAGCATTCTCACGTAGTGAGGGCAGTGTGGATTGCAATAGAGATAGCATCATCTGTGGCTCTGTTTGGGCGGTATGCAAATTGGAGTGGGTCTAGGGTTAATGTGAGTTATGACCAGCCTTCCAAAGCACTTCATGGCTATGGATGCGAGTGCTATGGGTCTGTAGTCGTTTAGGCAGATCACCTTAGTGTTCTTGGGCACAGGCACTATGGTGGTCTGCTTGAAACCTGTTGGTATTACAGACTCAATCAGGGACATGTTGAAAATGTCAGTGAAGACACCTGCCAGTTTGTCAGCACATGCCCGGAGCCCATGTCCTGGTAATCCGTCTGGCCCCGCGGCCTTGTGAATGTTGACCTGTTTACCGGTCTTACTCACTTCGGCTACGGCGAGCGTGATCACACAGTTGTCCGGAACAGCTGATGCTCTCATGCATGCCTCAGTGTTGCTTGCCTCGACGCGAGCGTAGAAGTGATTTAGCTCGTCAAATTGTAGTACAATTTGATCTTAGCCCTGTATTGGCGCTTTGCCTGTTTGATGGTTTGTCAGAGGGCATAGCAGGATTTCTTATAAGCTTCCAGGTTAGAGTCCCAGACCTTGAAAGTGGCAGCTCAACCCTTTAGCTCAGTGTGGATGTTGCCTGTAATCCATGGCTTCTGGTTGGGGTATGTACTTAGTCACTGTGGGGACAACATCCTCGATGCACATATTGATAAAGCCAATGACTGATGTGGTGTACTCCTTAATGCCATCGGAGGAATCCCGGAAGATGTTCATGTTTGTGCTATCAAAACAGTGCTGTAGTTTAACATCTGCTTCATCTGACCACTTTTTTAATAGACCGAGTCACTGGTGCTTCCTGCTTTAATTTTTGCTTGTAAACAGGAATCAGGAGGATAGAATTGTTAGATTTACCAAATGGAGGGCGAGGGAGAGCTTTGTATGCTTCTCTGTGTGGAGTACAGGTGACCTAGATTTTTTTTTTTCTCTGGTTGCGCGTTTAACATGTTGATAGAATTTGGGTAAATGGATTTAAGTTTCCCTGCATTAAAGTCCCCGGCCACTAAGAACGCCACCTCTGGGTGAGTGGTTTCCTGTTTGCTTATTTCCTTATACAGCTGACTGAGTGCGGTCTTAGTGCCAGCATCTGACTGTGGTGGTAAATAGTGTGGTATACAGCTTATAAGATACTCTACCTCAATCAGGTGGGCAAAATCTAGAGACTTCTTTAGATCTCGTGCACCAGCTGTTATTAACCTTGCAGTGTGAAGGACAGGCAAACCATGATGCTGCAATTAATATGGCAATACTGAAAAGGCAGCAAAAATGCAAGGAGTATATTATTTATTAATGGGCACATCGTTAACGCTTGCTATGTTTTACATACTTGTCATTTGATGGACTGTTTACGTCATTGTCATGCAGAGGAGTTTTGCCCCATACAGTGTATCAATGTCAGTTCGAGAATCACGTACAATTGTAAATCATTATGCACCACATTTCATCCAAGTCGTCCATAACCTCAATTTGACCTCTGACCCTGCCCCCTAGGCGTGGCAGCGGCCCAGACGCCCGCTGTAGTCTACGCCGTGGTCGACCTCTACGGCATGGCTGTCAAGGTGACCATCGTCCACAATCACAACCACAGCGACCGCCTCCGCCGCAACAACGCCATCATGCGGGCGCTGTCGCCAGACGTTGGTCGCCCCCGGCCTGCCCACTCCCTCACGCCGGACCCCGACACTCCCGACCGCCTCCTCTTTCACTCCAACTGTGGCCAAAAGGCAGCCATCATCAGCGAGGGCAGGACGGCTCTTCGCCCTCAGTATGTATTGTATCCATGGTCCTAGTGCCTTATTGCATAAATATACGAGGGGGTGTGGTATATGGCCAATATACCACGGCTAAGGGCTGTTCTTAGGCACAACGCAAGGAGTACCAGGACACAGCCGTGGTATATCGGCTATGTACCACAACCCAGAGGTGCCTTATTGCTATTAAAAACTGGTTACCAACGTAATTAGAGTCGCAATAATAAATGTTTTGTCATACCCATTCCATACGGTCTGATATACCACTGCTTTCAGCCAATCAGCATTCAGGGCTTGAACCACCCAGTTTATAATGTACAGTATATTATAGATACATTTGTGTGTTTTTCCTCGGGCAGTGCTACGGACGACTTCAATCACGGCGTGGTCTTGAGCGGCCGCCCGCTGCACTCCAACGAGGTGTTCCAGGTGCGCATCGACAAGATGGTGGACAAGTGGGCAGGCTCCATCGAGATCGGCGTGACCACGCACAACCCCGCCTACCTGCAGCTGCCCTCCACCATGACCAACCTGCGCTCAGGTAATACCAACCAATCAGGTAATACCAACCTCTTACCCCTGCCACCCTAGCAGGGTTACTTGTAGATCTGAAAGCAATACACTAGTAGGCCCAACTAGCCTTCTTTTAGGCTAGGTTGAGTTTCCACCTCACACCCTTCTAATCCTCCCAGGATGAGAGGATGGGGGCTTGATTAATCTAATTTTCCATACTCAAACAATGTTTGGAAAGGGCTGTGGATTGACTGATTTTTATGATTTTGTTGTCGTTTGACTGATGTACTGGTTTTGTTGCAAGTTGACTGATGTGGTGTTTGTACAGTCGTTCAAGGGTTTATTTTTACAATTTTCTAAATTGTAGAATAATAGTAAAGACATCAAAACTATGAAATAACACATATGGAATCATGTAGTAACCAAAAAAGTGTTAAATCAAAATGTTTTAGAGTCTTCAAAGTAGCCACCCTTTGCCTTGATGACAGCTTTGCACATTTTTGGCATTCTGTCAACCAGCTTCACCTGGAATGCTTTTCCAACAGTCTTGAAGGAGTTCCCACACGCTGAGCTCTTGTTGGCTGCTTTTTATTCACTCTACGGTCCAACTAATCCCAAACCATCTCAATTTGGTTGAGGTCGGGGGATTGTGGAGGCCAGGTCATCTGATGCAGCACTCCATCGCTCTCCTTCTTGGTCAAATGGCCCTTACGCAGCCTGGAGGTGTGTTGGGTCATTGTCCTGTTGAAAACAAATGATAATCGCACTAAGCGCAAACCAGATGGGATGGAGTATCACTGCAGAATGCTGTGGTAACCATGCTGGTTAAGTGTGCCTTGAATCCTAAAAAAAAATCACTTACAGTGTCACCAGCAAAGCACCGTCACACCTCCATGCTTTATGGTGGGAACAACGCATGGGGAGATCATCTATTCACCTACTTTGCATCTCACCAAGATGTCACGAACCGGCTCAAAGCCCGTAACAAAGGGAGACAACGTGGAGATAAGGAGTAGCAAAATATGTATTTATTAACTAAAGCAACTAAGTATAATATACAATGGTGTGTGTAATCAGTAATCAGTAGTGTAAGTGAGTGTTTTGCATGCATGAATGTGATAATGCAGGGTGATGAAAGGTGCCAAAGCAAACAAACAAACAAACGGCCACCAAGAACCACAACACAATCTACAAAGGGTGTCTGCATGGAGAGAGTCTTCTCCATGAATGGGGAAGTGGTGTATTTATCCTGGGAGACACCGGGCCCAGGTGTTTCCCATGTAGCTGACGACCCTCCCAACTCCGCCCACCAGCATCCTAATAAGGAAATAACAGAGAATACGGCAGACAGAGTGGGAGGGTCGTCACAAAGACACGGCAGGTGGAACCAAAAATCTAAAATTTGGACTCATTAGACCAAAGGACAGATTTCCACAGGTCTAATGTCCATTGCTCAAGTTTCTTGGCCCATGCAAGTGTCGTCTTATTGGTGTCCTTTAGTAGTGGTTTATTTGCAGCAATTCGACCATGAAGGCCTTACCCACGCAGTCTCCTCAGAACAGTTGATGCTGAGATGTCTGTTACTTGAATTCTGTTAGGCATTTATTTGGGCTGCAAATTCTGAGGCTGGTAACTTTCTAATGAACTTAAACTCTGCCGCAGAGGTAACTCTGGGTCTTCCGTTCCTGTGGCAGTCCTCATGAGAGTTTCATCATAGTGCTTGGTTTTTGCGACTGCACTTGAAGAAATGTTCAAAGTTCTTGACATTTCCCTATTGACTGACCTTCATGTCTTAAAGTAATGGACTGTCGTTTCTCTTTGCTTTTTTGAGCTGTTCTTGCCATAATGTGGACTTAGCCTTATTTGGTAAAAGACCATCTTCTGTATCCCACAACTGATTCGATCAACACATTAAGAAGGAAAGAAATTCCACAAATTTTACTTTTAACAAAGCACACCTGTTAATTGAAATGCATTCCTGGTGACTACCTCATGAAGCTGGTTGAGAGAATGCCAAGAGTGTGCAAAGCTGTCAAGGCAAAGTGGCTACTTTGAAGAATCTCAAATACAGAATGTAATGTACTTTTTGTTTCTATTACTACATAAAATTCCATATGTGTTATTTCATAGTAATTATTTCTTCACTATTATTCTACAATGTAGAAAATAGTAAAAATAAAGACAAACATTGTAATGAGTAGGTGTGTCCAAACTTGACTGGTACTGCAGGTTGACTGATGTTCTGGTTTTGTGTCCCAGGGACTTGGATGATGACAGGAAACGGGGTGATGCACAACGGAACCACCATACTGGACGAGTACGGACACAACCTGGACCGACTCAAAGTGAGTGGGAGACATACTTTACAGTCGTCCTTAGAATATTCAACTCTACCCCACCCTCTCGCTCTGTCCTGTTCCTGCTCTGGTCTTTCACTCCTTCTCAAGTCACCATCAGCACTTACATGTTATCGTACTTATCACCTGTTGCTGTGTGGTTCATCTCTTTCTCTCTGACCACTGTCATCTCTGTCTCTTTATCCAGGCGGGGGACACAGTGGGCGTGGTGCGGAAGGAGGACGGGAGCCTCCACTTCTTTGTGAACGGGGTGGCACAGGGCCCGGCGGCTTGGAACGTCCCACCCAGTGTCTACGCCGTGGTGGACCTCTACGGCCAGGCCGCACAGGCAACCATCATGGACGACGTGGGTGAGCGGGGGGGATGGAGGAAGGTTGTTGTTAAAGGTGCCTAAGGCAATTGCAGAAGTTTCTAGTGTGTCAGATCAAAAAAGTTTTGGAACCACTGAAGACAATATTGAAGACATGGAATGTGTCTGTAGATGGTATGTGAATATCCTCCTCCAACGAGCTTTGCCTCAACAACCATCCTCAAACATTTCTCCCCTCTAGCAGACCTCCCCCCTCTCCCCGAGGACAGCTCGGAGGGCCCCACCGTCATGTCGCCCAGCAGCCCATGCTCGGTCGCCGGGGGCAACAGTGCCAACGACCTGCGCTTCCACCAGCTGCACGGCACTAACGCGGTAATCACCAATGGGGGGCGCACCGCCCTCAGACAGAACTGTCGATCCGAGTTCAACGACGCCATCGTCATCTCTAACAG
The DNA here is from genome assembly GCF_034236695.1 of Oncorhynchus nerka. Lineage (NCBI taxonomy): Eukaryota > Metazoa > Chordata > Actinopteri > Salmoniformes > Salmonidae > Oncorhynchus > Oncorhynchus nerka. The sequence goes on from NC_088407.1 coordinate 27,106,962, forward strand.
GTCAGTGTGACGCGCACACACACACACACACACACACACACACACACACACACACACATCTCCAACAGGTCAGAAGGTCGACACACATCATGTGTTTGTGCGTGTCCTGACTGTGTTGTCTGTTGTCAGGTGCCTTCGAGACGGAGAGCTCTTTGAGATAGTCATTCAGAAGATGGTGGACCGGTGGTCGGGGTCAATAGAAGCAGGTAAGATAATGGCAGGTAAGGCGTTTCTATTTTACCCCTCTCGACCTTCTCACACAGCCCTATCCACACACACAGCAGTGGAGTGATACATGTTTGTCCGTGTGTGTGTTCTGTCCAGGTGTGACTGCTATCAGGCCAGAAGAGCTGGAGTTTCCCAACACCATGACGGATATAGACTACGATACCTGGATGCTTAGGTAAGGGGGGGTCTGTTTTGTGTCTGTTTCAGTGATTCTAAATGAATGATTTTGAAACAGATTAGATTTATCCTACTGTTGTATCCATTTGCTACAGTGGATTTCACTAAGAAGCATCTAAGGGAATATCTTCCTCTGCCTTGTGCATGAAATAAACCAAGTTTCATTTGAACTCCCTCTCTAAACCCTCAGTGGCACCGCCATCATGCAGGACGGCAACACCATGCGTAACAACTACGGCTGTGACCTGGACACTCTGACCACGGGCAGTAGGATCGGCATGATGCGCTCGGCCACCGGCGACCTTCACTACTACATCAACGGTGTGGACCAGGGGGTGGCCTGCACCGGGCTGCCGCCAGGTAAAGGTGAATGGAACCAGTGATCATAAACCTGTTATTACGACCCCATACATGGGCAAGGGGTCGGGGACAAAAGGCTCATGAACTGATTTTGAAATGGAGCTGATGGGTGTGTACTATGCACCTTGTAGCTAGATGGTAGAAGTGTCTCTGAATAAATCCACCTAACAGCTCAAATCTCACTGCTATTTTGTTTAATATTTCAACTTGTATCTACCAAGGCTAGTCTCACTGAGATCTTTGTCAAGCATCTACACTTTCCAAATATATGGTGAACTTGGACAACCCCTCTTTCCTCTCTCCCTCCCTCCTTTCATCAGAGGTGTATGCGGTGATAGACCTGTATGGTCAGTGTGTCCAGGTGTCCATCACCAGTTCCTCTGGCCCTCAGGATAACAGTCTGTGTACCAGCAACATCACAGAGAGGAGTTTCCCCATACACTCCCCAGGTACTGACCGCGTGTGTGATTTTTCTCTCAGGTTATGAATCTAAGTCGTGAGCCTGTCTGTCGTTCAACGTCTCTCCTTCTTCCTTACATGCGTAGTGGCAGGCGTGGCCCACCGGCTCCACAGTAAGCATGGTAAGAACGTGGTTCTACTGGGAGAGGGCTGCCAGGCCGTCAGGGTGGGAGGATACGCACACGGCATCGTCTTCAGCGCCAAGGAACTCAAAACAGACGAACTGTTTGAGGTGAGTAGTGCTCTGTTATCTACCCAGACGCAATCAGATCGCTCTATTTTCATAACACTTGAGTCATCCGTTGTCTTGTATATGCACGCGCATAACATTCACTATTGACGTTGTAGTATTGTCCCCTCCACCCACCTCCAGGTGAAGATAGACGAGGTGGATGACCAGTGGTCTGGTTCCCTCCACATGGGTCTGACCACCCTAGCCCCTCCAGAGCTGCCCTCCTGCCCCATGTCAGGCCTGTCCCCCACCCTCACACAGCTCCGGTCCAAGGTCACCTGGCTGCTAGCCGGGTCAGAGGTCAGACGCAACGGGCTCCTGCAGAGACAGAACTACGGCGCCTCCCTGGACAGACTGACGGTGAGAGACAGGGCGTGGGATTCCAAAGCTCTGTTGAATCAATACTTTGTACTTATTTTGTAATTTGTTGCACAGAGGGAAACAATGAAAGAGGGGGAGGGAACAACTGGTTGGGATTGAAAGATGGAGACTACAAACATTAGTGCATATGGAATGGAAAGACTGATTGTGATGAATAGATAAGTAGGTACTATATATGATGCCTGAGTTGTATTGCGTGTGTCTAGGTGGGTAACCGCGTCGGGGTGAAGAGATGCAGCGATGACACCATGCACGTCCTTATCGACGGAGAGGACATGGGACCAGCTGCCACCGCTGTGGCCAAGGTACACACACTTCATGAACAACAGTTCTCTCATACACACGTCATACGTGTTCAATTCACACGCACAATTGTCTTCCTATCCTTGTGGGCACCAAAACATTGATTCCTATTCAAAATCCTGTTTACTTTAACACCCTAGCCCTAACTCCTTACCCTAATTGTAAACCTAAGCCTAAAATTGCCTATTTCCTTGGGACCGGTGAAATGTCCCCACAATTTTCCTTGTTTTACTACCACCCCACCTCTCTCCCCTACCTATAGAACGTGTATGCAGTGTTGGACCTGTATGGTCGTGTGACAGCGGTGTCCATCGTCAGTTCGTCAGTGCTGGAGGACGCAGGGAGCGTCAAGGCTCCCTCCCTCTCCTCAGACAGCTGTAGCGAAGGAGAGGAGGACCGTATGCCGGTGAGACACGGGTGTGGGGATGGAGGGAGAAGGGGGATAGGAGGAAGGGGGGGACCGATGGATGATATGCCTTCGCCGGGATCTTTAGTGATTATAGCTTGACAACAACAATGTTAGACTTTGTCTAAAGTAAGAAAATGTGTGGAATTTTTATTTCTCCACTTTTGTCATGCAAGCATCTCAAAGTACAGTAGGAAACCTGAAATTGTGCCATAGGTGGTTAAATACACTGTGTACAAAACATGAGGAAACACCTTCCTAATATTGAGTTGCAGCTCCTTTTGCCTTCAGAACAGCCTCAATTCGTCGGGGCATGGACTCTACAAGGTGTCAAAAGCGTTCCACAGGGATGATGGCCGATGTTAACTCCAATTCTTTCCACAGTTGTCATGCTGGCTGGATGTCCTTTCGGTGGTGGACCGTTCTTGACAGACACGAGAAACTCTTGAGCGTGAAAAACTCAGCAGTGTTACAGAAACCAGTTCGCCTGACACCTACTACCATACCCTGTTCATAGGCACTTAAATATTTTTATCTTGCCCATTCACTCTCTGAATGCCACCATACACAATCAATTTCTCATTCTCTCAAGGCTTAAAAATTCTCCTTTAACTGATCTCCTCCCCTTCATCTACACTGATTTGAAGTGGATTTAACAAGTGACATCAATAAGGGATCATAGCTTTCACCTGCTCAGTCTGTGTCATGGAAAGAGCAGGTGTTCCTAATGTTTTGTACACTCGGTGTATATATGTGTGAATTGATCTAAGGCAACAGAAGTTTAAAAAAAAATTAAAAAACAGTTTTTAATCTCTCCATCTCTCTCCTCCTCCTCTCTCCATCCTCCAGGTTGAGGGTGGTGAGCCGGCCCTGGTGCCCAACACAGTCATGGCCTTCCTGGAGAACCATGGGAAGAACATCCAGCTGTCCCATGAGAACCTGACGGCGGCCCGTGTCTCCAGCTACAACCAGGGCCTCCTAGTCACAGCACAACCCCTGCCCCGACAACAACTGTTCCAGGTACTGTGTGTGAGTGGTGGGGTTAGGGGTCTGTCTGTGTCAGGATTTGATTGGGGTAGCCAAGGGGGTGTTTAATTGTTGTATAATACACATAATATTTTATACTGCGTTCTGTCACCATAGTTTGTGAATGACATTTTTGACTATCAATGTTGCCATAGTTTCAGATCGACCGCCTGAACGCATCGTGGACGTCGTCCCTGTCGCTAGGGGTGATTGGCCACTCCCCAGACCGCCTCAACTTTCCCTCCACTGCGTGCTGTCTGAAACGCTCTGTGTGGCTGCTGCAGAGAGACTCTGTCTTCCACAACTCACTGAAGGTACTGCACACACACACACACACACACACACGTCAGTGTTTCCCCTATGTTCATTTCGCAGTGGCACACCGCCGCTGCGAAGTCATTGCCGCCACTGCAAATACAATTTGTATTTTTAAAAAAAAATTTAACATTCTGCCAAGATGAGCTTTTAAGATCAGAGTGACGAGGTACTACAAGTTCCATATCTTCCTCATTCTCATCAGATCATCTGCGAAACCTCAAGGTAACTAGCTAACGTGCTTGTTATCCTGGAAGTGTAACCAACCTTATTAAGATACAGGAACCTTACGCCAGTGAAATAATTTTTGCGGTTAATATAGAAGTGGCTGGTGATGTTGAGATCAAGATACAATTCAACTGTCCTTGAGTTTCAAAGAAAGAGGGCATTTTTTATTTTCATGCATTTGAGTTGGGGGGAAAAAGTCGCCGTACGTTTTGTTGTACGACTGTGAGAAGGTCCCCTCCACTATCTCTGCCACAGCTACTGAATGAAGTCCTAGGGGAAACACTGCGCACACACTCAAGGTACAGATAGCAAGACCAACACAACACAAAGCTTAATGGAGTTCTCTCTTTCCCTCCATCACTTCTCCTCCCCATCAGATCTGTGAGAACTATGGTCCTAACCTGGACACATGTCCAGAGGGTACAGTCCTGGGTCTGCTGGTGGATGGGAACAGCTGTCTGCACCTTTATGTGAACGGTATGGACCAGGGAGTAGCAGCCCAGGATATCCCTACGCCATGCTACCCCCTCATAGACCTATACGGACAGTGTGAACAGGTACGTCTGTCCCCCCACACCCCTATTCAAAACCGTCAGAATAATTTTAGAGGTCGAGGAAGTTAAGAAACGAATACCTGGAAAAAGAAAGCTGTTGACTTGTTTTAATGGTCTTAAACAATATCTTAACCGCCATCGATAAGAAACAATACTGTGCAGCCGTATTCATTGATCTGGCCCATCGGCAGACTCGATAGCCTTGGTTTCTCAAATTATTGCCTCGCCGGATTCACCAACTACTTCTCTAATAGAGTTCATTGTGTCAAATCGGAGGACCTGTTGTCCGGGCCTCTGGCAGTCTCTATGGGGGTGCCACAGGGTTCAATTCTTGGACCGACTCTCTTCTCTGTGTACATCAATGATGTACCTCTTGCTGCTGGTGAGTCTCTGATCCACCTCTACGCAGACGACACCATTCTGTATACTTCTGGCCCTTCTTTGGACACTTAACAGCCCTCCAGGCGAGCTTCAATGCCATACAACTCTCCTTCCGTGGCCTCCAATTGCTCTTAAATACAAGTAAAACTAAACACATGCTCTTCAACCGATCGCTGCTTGCACCTGCCCGCCTGTCCAACATCACTACTCTGGACGATTCTGACTTATGTGGACAATTACAAATACCTAGGTGTCTGGTTAGACTGTAAACTCTCCTTCCAGACTCACATCAAACATCTCCAATCCAAAATCAAATCTAGAATCATCTTCCAATTTCGCAACAAAGCATCCTTCACTCATGCTGCCAAACATACCCTTGTAAAACTGACCATCCTACCAATCCTCGACTTCGGCGATGTCATTTACAAAATGGCTTCCAATACCCTACTCAATAAATTGGATGCAGTTTATCAGTGCCATCCGTTTTGTCACCAAAGCCCCATATACTACCAACCACTACGACCTGTACGCTCTCGTTGGCTGGCCCTCGCTTCATACTTGTCGCCAAACCCACGGGCTCCAGGTAATCTACAAGACCCTGCTAGGTAAAGTCCCCCCTTATCTCAGCTCACTGGTCACCATAGCAGCACCCACCTGTAGCACGCGCTCCAGCAGGTATAGCTGCCTGGTCGCCCCCAAAACCAATTCTTACTTTGGCCGCCTCTCCTTCCAGTTCTCTGCTGCCAATGACTGGAATGAACTACAAAAATCACTGAAACTGGAAACACTTATCTCCCTCACTAGCTTTAAGGACCAGCTGTCAGAGCAGCTCACATATTACTGTACCTGTACATAGCCGATCTATAATTAAGCCCAAACAACTACCTCTTTCCTTACTTTATTTATTTATTTATTTTGCTTTGCTGCAGGAGGAACTGGTGCACTTCACAAAATAGATGGCATCATGAGGGAGGAAAATGATGTGGATATATTGAAGCAACATCAAGACATCAGTCTGGAAGTTAAAGCTTGGTCGCAAATTGGTCTTCCAAATGGACAATTACCCCAAGCATACTTCCAAACTTGTGGCAAAATGGCTCAAGGACAACAAAGGAGTGGCCATCACAAAGCCCCGACCTCAATCCTATAGAACATGTGTGGGCAGAACTGAAGAAGCATGTGTGAGCAAGGAGGCCTACAAACCTGACTCGGTTACACCAGCTCTGTCAGGAGGAATGGGCCAAAATTCACTCAACTTATTGTGGGAAGCTTGTGGAAGGCTACCCGAAACGTTTGACCCACTTTAAAGACAATACTACCAAATACTAATTGAGTGTCTGTAAACTTCTGACCCACTGGGAATGTGATGAAATAAATCATTCACTCTACTATTATTCTGACATTTCACATTCTTAAAATAAAGTGGCGATCCTAACTAAGCAAAGACAGGGAATTTTTACTAGGATTAAATGTCAGGAATTGTGAAAAACTGAGTTTAAATATATTTAAATGTATTCGGCTAAGGTGTATGTAAACTTCCAACTTCAACTGTATTAGGCGGTGTCAGAGGAAAGCACATAAAATTGTCAGGGACTCCAGTCACCCAAGTCATAGACTGTTTTCTCTGCTACAGCACGGCAAGCGGTACCGGAGTGCCAAGTCTAGGACCTAAAGGCTCCTTAACAGCTTCTACCCCCAAGCCATAAGACTGCTGAACAATTAATCAAATGGCCACTGGACTCTTACATTGAGCCCCCATCCATTTGTTTTGTACACTTCTGCTTCTCTCTGTTTATTATCGATGCATAGTCATTTCACCCCTACCTACATGTACAAATGGTCTCTAACCTGTACCCCCCCGCACACTGCCTCGATACCGTATTAGAGTTCGACCGATTTTATGATTTTTCCAACGCCGATACAGATTAGTGGAGGACCAAAAAAAGCTGACGCCGATTTGATAAAATAAAATGTATTTATTTGCAATAATGACAATTACAACAATACTGAATGAACACTTATTTTAACTTAATACATCAATAAAATCAATTTAGCCCCAAATAAATAATGAAACATGTTAAATTTGGTTTAAATAATGCAAAAACTAAGTGTTGGAGAAGAAAGTAAAAGTGCAATATGTGCCATGTAAGAAAGCTAACGTTTCAGTTCCTTGCTCAGAACATGAGAACATGAAAGCTGGTGGTTCCTTTTAACATGAGTCTTCAATATTCCCAGGTAAGAAGTTTTAGGTTGTAGTTATTATAGGAATAATAGGACTTTCTCTCTCTACCATTTGTATTTCATTAACCTTTGACTATTGGATGTTCTTGTAGGCACTTTAGTATTACCAGTGTAACAGTATAGATTCCGTCCCTCTCCTCGCTCCTACCTGGGCTCGAACCAGGAACAAATCGACAACAGCCACCCTCGAAACAGCGTTACCCATGCAGAGCAAGGGGAACAACCACTCCAAGTCTCAGAGCGAGTGACGTTTGAAACGCTATTAGAGCGCACCAGCCTCATCTCGGGAGTTGATAGGCTTGAAGTCATAAACAGCTGCTGGCAAACGCACGAAAGTGCTGTTTGAATGAATGCTTACGAGCCTGCTGGTGCCTACCACCGCTCAGTCAGACTGCTCTATCAAATCATAGACTGAGTTATAACATAATAACACACAGAAATACGAGCCTTAGGTCATTAATATGGTAGAATCCGGAAACTATCATCTCGAAAACAAGACGTTTATTCTTTCAGTACAATACGGAACCGTTCCGTATTTTATCTAACGGGTGGCATCCATTAGTCTAAATATTCCTTTTACATTGCACAACCTTCAATGTTATGTCATAATTACGTAAAATTCTGGCAAATTAGGCGGCCCAAACTGCATATACACTGACTCTGCTTGCAATGAACGCAAGAGAGGTGACACAATTTCACCTGGTTAATATTGCCTGCTAACCTGAATTTCGTTTAGCTAAATATGCAGGTTTAAAAATATATACTTCTGTGTATTGATTTTAAGGCATTGATGTTTATGGTTAGGTACACATTGGAGCAACGTTACGCACCGCATCGATTATATGCAACGCAGAACACGCTAGATAACTACACATGGTTGATGATATTACTAGTTTAACTAGTGATTATGATTGATTGGTTTTTATAAGAAGTTTAATGCTAGCTACAACTTACCTTGGCTTACTGCATTCGTGTAACAGGCAGTCTCCTCGTGGAGTGCAATGAGAGGCAGGTGGTTAGAGCGTTGGACTAGTTACCTGTAAGGTTGCAAGATTGAATCCCCCGAGCTGACAAGGTAAAATTCTGCCGTTCTGACCCTGAAGGAGGCAGTTAACCCACTGTTCCTAGGCCGTCATTGAAAATAAGAATGTGTTCTTAACTGACTTGCCTAGTTAAATAAAGGCGTAGGGAAAAAATCGGTGTCCAAAAATACCGATTTCCGATTGTTATGAAAACTTGAAATCGGCCCTAATTAATCGGCCATTCTGATTTAATCGGTCGACCTCTACCCCGTATATAGCCTCGTTTTGGTATAACTTTTTATCTTTTAAAAAAAAAAAACTTTTGTTTATTTGGTAAATATTTCTTGAACTGCACTGTTGGTTAAGGGCTTGTAAGTAAGCATTTCACTGTAAGGTCTACACTTGTTGTATTTGGCACATGTGACAAAGTTTGTTTCAAGACTCAGTCCTACTCAGGACCACTTTTAGATCAGTAGCTAGAATTTCTAATCTGCTAGTCTTTTGCTCTATGACCTTTTAATCCTGAAATACCTCCATCTGGCTAACGTTAAACATGGAACAGTCATAATCTCATTTAGACGCTCCGTCCTGGGTAGGTATTTAACTGCGTGATCCCAGCCCTCCCACCAGACTGGTTTAATAATCTCAGTTACCTGGCCTGGGACTACATAATCTGTGTGGTACCAGGGGCCGAGAGAATTCAGTGACACCCTCTGATGTCGTTGTCGTGGCAGGTTACCATAGTGACCAACAACGTGGCGACCGTGGGAGGAGAGGGCATCAAGGCGCGTTGCCAGGGCGACATGGAGAAAGCGGACATGGTTGATGGTGAGAGGAGGAGAGCATGATGACTTTGGCAGCTATACAGACCCTTTAAATCTGTGGCTCTGGGCTGAAAAAATGCTAACCTTTGACATCTGACCTCTAGGGATCAAAGAGAGTGTTTGCTGGATGCCCCATCCAGAGGTCAACCCCAACAAGACCTGTGAGTACCAGGCCCTGTGCTCGCGCTTCAAGGACCTGCTGACACTGCCAGGTGAGGAACACACACGGTCTTTGTGTACTGCCTTCTCGCTCTCTGACTTAATCGTAACTTCTCCCGTATTTAGATTTTCTCTCCCTCCCTTTGCCCCCTCCCCCTATCATCTCTCTCAGATGGTTACTTCAACGAGGATGCCAAGTATAACCTGTGTTACTGTGAGTCGTGCCACAAGCTGCGGGGGGACGAGTCCTACTACAAGAGAGGGGAGCCCCCACGAGACTACGCCCTGCCCTTTGGCTGGTGCCGCTTCGCTCTGAGGTCAGAAGTTACAGACAGCCAATCAGTGGGCTTCAAAAACCTTCATCCAATCACACTGTAGTGTGAACTATGTTCAACCAATCACTCTTAACATCAGTGACGGTGCTCTTCAAGTCCAATTAATCAGCATGAATTAGTTTCATTTGGTTCAATTAACAAATTACATAATTACTTATTTTTCACTTTGGTGGGAGAAGGGGAGAATGAAAGTAAAAAATAGTATACAGTAAAGCTTTGAAAACTGTCTTTGAGTATCAATGTCATAGGACTCTGGTAGAGGGGTTATCTAACATCTTGGTGTGTGTGTTCTCCTGCCTGCAGGATCAAGCCCCACTGTGATGTGTCCAATTCGTTTAAGCAGTGGCACATAGCCTACCACGGCACCAGCGTAGGGGCCCTCAGACGCACACTGGACCATGCCCAGCTGCTCTCTGGTACGACACAACATGTATTTCCTTATCCACTTTTGGACCAACAAACGATTGTAAATTGACCACAGGTTGCTTATTTTGATGAGCATATCACCTCAAACTGTTGTGTTTCTCTCCGAAAGCAATGACCGCATTTCTAGCCTTTTGAAAAACATGGTTGATTTCCAGAACCATTTCCACTCATGATTTAAAGAATGTTGAGGGTGTTGTAAATTAACTAAACCGTGTTGTCTTGGTGTTTCAGGGACGTCGTCCATCTTCTCTGTGTCTCCGGTGAAGATGGAGGGTCCTAACGGCTACAGTGAGCCAGAGGAGAACAGCAGCAACAGCCTCCCTGACAGGGACAGGGAGGTTCCCCGGGTTCAGCTGTCCCCCACCATGCGCTACTCCGGCCTGGAGATGTTCGCCCCCAAAGTGCAGTACGTGTGTCACTCACTAGCACTGTTTTCTACCCTGTCTTTCTCTGTTTTCTCTCTCATCCTCTTCTTTCTCTCTCTCATCCTCTTCTCTCTCTCTCTCATCCTCTTCTCTCTATCTGCCCTTTGCTGTTATTCAAATTGAAATGATTACTGTCTTGTTCTTTCACTGTCTTGCTTTCATTCTTCTTCCCATGACTCCTGATCTCCTCACTCGGCCCTTTCACTCTCTCCCTCCAGATTCCGGGACCCCCGTTCTCACTGCTGTCACCAGGCCCAGGTGGGTTTCCAGGTGTGTGTCCGGCCGGGCTCCTATAAGGTGGGGCCCCAGACCCTGGGAGCCATCGAACCCCTGGATCCCCGCTTCAGCAACACAGAGATCGAGTGGATCACCAAGGATCAGGGGGGCACCCTCCTCTACGGCCTGCTCATACGGGTGGAATGATAGTGGGAGTAGTGAAGAGATTGTTGGATTGAGAGAGAGGGGGAAAGGGAGCTACTCTCTCCCAGCAGTGCCTCCAAAACTACTACTTCTCCATCAACCAAATTACAGACTTTGGGAGTCTTTGGAATTAGGGAATTTCCCTCCTGTTGCTGGGCGGTTTGTTGATTGACGATTCAGCATTGTTTTGTTTGTTTAGGACAAAGTTATTATTATTATTTTTATTTGTTTGTTCTCTGACACTTTTAACAGAGAGGGACTAGGGTGGATTCAGAGAAGAACAACCAGACAGACACTGCCTGCACTTTGTTTTGGACACTTAGTGGGTGATTTTTATTTTTAAATTTTAACATGTATTTTACATTTTTTTTATTCGTCATAATACAACACTTGTTTTTTGTCACAGCCATTTTTATTTTAGCGCGGTTTTGTCTTCCCGGTCTCTGTTGTTCCCTCCCTCACTCTAGCTTGTTTTTTTTATCAACCCCTTTTTACCCCAGACTGATCACTCTCCTCTTCTCAAGTACGGAGGGATGGTTCTCCTCAGTTCTCCTGTGAAAAGGCTGAGTGCACAACCCGAAACCGGTCCTGTTGCATTCCAAGACCTGGACCGTTTGTTGAACCACCTCGCAACGTCGACCGCCACACGGTCACTGGCTATTGGATTATTTTTTTTAAGCGAAAGACTTAACCGCAGGTCAGAAGGAAATTGAGAAAAAGAGCATTAGATCAAACAAGGAAAAAAGACTGGAAAAGAACCGTGAACTGAAGGACCTGAGAGCACCTGTAGAGGGAGGAACTCACAAACTGGCGCAAAATGTTTACAGGTGTAACACTAACTGCACTGATCTGAAAACACGGGATAGGTGAAAACGATCAGGTGGCTGTTGCCTAATGGGAATTTACTTTCACCCGTTCAGTTCCGGTTCATTCATATCAGTGCGGATGAGGAGAGGAAGCCATGAAGGACAATAGAGATGGACACTAACACCACCATCAGAACTAGTGGGAGAGACATTTTTAAATGTTTTTTCAACCGGCCAATCTGGCCGTTAAGCTTCGTCTCCCGAATTCTCCCCTATCACTGCTTTACCCCGTGTCATATTCACTTCACTGGAGATTAGAGGGATTCTACACATGCTTTGTAGAGGGAATACCAGGGGCGTGTTCAGCAGGGAGAATCCTTTTTGAAAGGAGAGGTTCTACCGGCGCTTGTCCAATGCACAGTTCTGTTGCAAAAAGTCATTCTTACAGTGTGCCCTACTGAACATGACCTCGATGCATAAAGGCCCAGGCCCGATTTCCATTTCAACTAGTGATCGAAATTGGCCCGGACCTGAAGATCTATCCACATTCTCTCATTTTCTATAGCTAGTTCAGGAGGAAAACGTTGTGGATTGTTGCAGATAGAAATGTCATGAATGGAGTTGACAGAATTATATACCAGAGAGGCATGTTTGTTCTAATGGTATTTCTACCTGAACTTTCCACAACGTTGTGCACTGCTGAACATGCCCGTTTTCTCACATTGTTTACAGTGGTTACGTTTAAGTCTCCCTCTCTGATCCATCCATTCTGTCATCGTTTACCAGGGAGGAATGTTCAGAGCCAATCACATCATAGGGGTGTGGCTTCACCCTGGCGTGTTCATGCAAAGACTCTTGGTAAATGGAGTCTTTTTACGAAATGCAGGCCCTGATGCTGGAGTTTACATTGCGAATGTGATTCATTAGGGTTTTTGTAGTCCGTTTACGTTCTACCTGTCTGCTTCATGTTAAAACAAACTCCCTCTATTTTACATAATACATTACATAGATTAACACAGGGGTTCATTAATTCCTGATTAAAATATTCAGCAATTTTTTTTTTGTATGTGGACAGCTCTTCAAAGCGTATCTTTTAACCATTCTGTTTTGTTTGGCAACAAAATAATCTGAGATACTTACATATTACATACATCACTACATGCATAAATAACCCCGCCATCTTGCCAAGTCATTGTTTTGACAAAAAAGGTGAGGAAAACAGTGGTATCGAGTCAAGATTCAAGGTTGTCGACTTTCCTCACACAAAACTGTGTGTAAACTAACTTATTGCAAAGGTGGGGTTTGAAAAAATGTACTTGCAACGTTCAATCAAAATGTGAAAAATATATGGGGTTGTTTAAAAGCCCAGTGCTGCTTTTTACGAGAATGAATTTGTATTCTTTTCCCCCCTTTTTTGTTCTGTATGTTGCATTGTACAGGCTGTTACATAACATCATCTTCTTCATTTGTAAAAAAAAAAAAATGAATAAACCAATACAGTGCACATTATGACTGGATTGGCTTCATGTGTTACTCCTTTTAAGGCGCTTCTCTTGGTTCCTTTAAAAAACAAAATTGGGGTATAATTTCTTTCTCCAGTCACTGACGTGTCATTGCAGTGTTGCATGTCCTCAATCACACCTTTTTTCAAAAATATTTATAGGACTGATTCCTTAATGCCAATAGTTTTCTTTCAGCTTTCAAAAAAAACTGGCGGATTTGCAGGATGTGTTTTTATAACTCGTTCAAGTGCTAGTCGGATCCTAGGTCAGAACTAAAGGAAACTGTCATTTCCGACTTGCTAACTGGTTAAACACATGGCACATGTGGAACTACAACCAGTTAGCAAGTTGAACATTTCTGAGTTTCCCAGTTCCGACTAGCACGTGAACACTGCATGAAACACACACCCACCCACATCAGTCAATATACAGGGCCTTCGGAAAGTATTCATACCCCTTGCCTTTTCCACATTTTGCTACATGACAGCCTTATTCTAAAATGGATTAAAATTGGGGTTTTTCCCCTCATCAATCTACACACTACCCCATAATGACAAAGCAAAAACAGGTTTTTTGACATTTTTGAAAATGTAAAAAAAATGTTTATTTACATAGTATTCAGACCCTTTAATCAATACATTGAAGCACCTTTTAGCAGTGATTACAGCCTTGAGTCTTCTTGGGTATCATGCTACATGCTTGGTACACCTGTATTTGGGGAGTTTCTTCTATTTTCAGGTCTCTCCAGAGATGTTCGATTAGGTTCAAGTCCGGGCTCTGGCTGGGCCACTCAGAGACTTGTGGCGGGGCCACTCCTGCGTGTATACTTAGGGTCGTTGTCCTGTTGGAAGGTGAACCTTCGCCCCAGTCTGAGGTCCTGAGCGCTCTGGAGCAGGTTTTCGTCAAGGATCTCTGTTGCGCAGTTAATCTTTTCCTCGATCCTGACTAGTCTCCCAGTCCCTACCGCTGAAAACCGACCCCAATGCATGATGCTGCCACCACCATGCTTCACCGTAGGGATGGTGCCAGGTTTCCTCCAGACGTGACGCTTGGTTTGCAGGACAAAGAGTTCAATCTTGGTTTCATCAAAACAGAGAACCTTGTTTCTCATGGTCTGAGAGTCCTTGCACTGTCAACTGTGGGACCTTTCCAAATCATGTCCAATCCATTGAATTTACCACAGGTGGACTCCAAGTTGTAGAAACATCTCAAAGATGATCAATGGAAACAGGATGCACCTGAGCACACTGTCAATTCTCCTAGCAAAGTGTTTGAATAATTTATGTAAATAAGATATTTCTGTTTATTTTTTGTAAATTTGCAAAAATGTCATTGTTTTTGCCTTATCATTATGGGGTATTGCATGTAGATTAATAATTGAATCTCTTTCTGATCCACTCCTTCCTTTCATCCCCATCTCCCTATTTCTCACCCTGGGTAATTGCTGTGTGTTGGGTCGGATGTCTCTTCTTGCTGATGATGGAGCCAGGCCGGAGCTGTCACCTCCCCCACCATCATACTCTTCTCCTGCAAACAGAGGGGCAATTGGGATCAGACACATGCGCAAACACGTGTGTGTGTGTGTGTGTGTGTGTGTGTGTGTATACACTGCTCAAAAAAATAAAGGGAACATTTAAACACAACTCCAAGTCAATCACACTTCTGTGAAATCAAACTGTCCACTTAGGAAGCAACACTGATTGACAATAAATTTCACATGCTGTTGTGCAAATGGAATAGACAACAGGTGGAAATTATAGGCAATTAGCAAGACACCCCCAATAAATGAGTGGTTCTACAGGTGGTGACCACAGACCACTTCTCAGTTCCTATGCTTCCTGGCAGATGTTTTGGTCACTTTTGAATGCTGGCGGTGCTTTCACTCTAGTGGTAGCATGAGACGGAGTCTACAACCCACACAAGTGGCTCAGGTAGTGCAGCTCATCCAGGATGGAACATCAATGCGAGCTGTAGCAAGAAGGTTTGCTGTGTCTGTCAGCGTAGTGTCCAGAGCATGGAGGTGGTACCAGGAGACAGGCCAGTACATCAGGAGACGTGAAGGAGGCCAACAACCCAGCAGCAGGACCGCTACCTCTGCCTTTGTGCAAGGAGGAGCACTGCCAGAGCCCTGCAAAATGAACTCCAACAGGCCACAAATGTGCATGTGTCTGCTCAAACGGTCAGAAACAGACTCCTTGAGGGTGGTATTAGGGCCCGACTTCCACAGGTGGGGGTTGTGCTTACAGCCCAACACTGTGCAGGACGTTTGGCATTTGCCAGAGAACACCAAGATTGGCAAATTCGCCATTGGCGCCCTGTGCTCTTCACAGATGAAAGCAGGTTCACACTGAGCACATGTGACAGAGTCTGGAGACGCAGTGGAGAACGTTCTGCTGCCTGCAACATCCTCCAGCATGACCGGTTTGGCGGTGGGTCAGTCATGGTGTGGGGTGGCATTTCTTTGGGGGGCCGCACAGCCCTCCATGTGCTCGCCAGAGGTAGCCTGACTGCCATTAGGTACCGAGATGAGATCCTCAGACCCCTTGTGAGACCATATGCTGGTGCGGTTGGCCCTGGGTTCCTCCTAATGCAAGTCAATGCTAGACCTCATGTGGCTGGAGTGTGTCAGCAGTTCCTGCAAGAGGAAGGCATTGATGCTATGGACTGGCCCGCCCGTTCCCCAGACCTGAATCCAATTGAGCACATCTGGGACATCATGTCTCGCTCCATTCACCAACGCCACGTTGCACCACAGACTGTCCAGGAGTTGGCGGATGCTTTAGTCCAGATCTGGGAGGAGATCCCTCAGGAGACCATCCGCCACCTCATCAGGAGCATGCCCAGGCATTGTAGGGAGGTCATACAGGCACGTGGAGGCCACACACACTACTGAGCCTAATTTTGACTTGTTTTAAGGACATTACATCAAATCAAATTTATTTATATAGCCCTTCGTACATCAGCTGATATCTCAAAGTGCTGTACAGAAATCCAGCCTAAAACCCCAAACAGCAAGCAATGCAGGTGTAGAAGCACGGTGGCTAGGAAAAACACCCTAGAAAGGCCAAAACCTAGGAAGAAACCTAGAGAGGAACCAGGCTATGTGGGGTGGCCAGTCCTCTTCTGGCTGTGCCGGGTGGAGATTATAACAGAACATGGCCAAGATGTTCAAATGTTCATAAATGACCAGCATGGTCGAATAATAAGGCAGAACAGTTGAAACTGGAGCAGCAGCACAGACAGGTGGGAGTTGAAACTGGAGCAGCAGCATGGCCAGGTGGACTGGGGACAGCAAGGAGTCATCATGTCAGGTAGTCCTAGGGCTCAGGTCAGTTGAAACTGGAACAGCAGCATGGCCAGGTGGACTGGGGACAGCAAGGAGTCATCATGTCAGGTAGTCCTGGGGCATGGTCCTAGGGCTCAGGTCCTCCGAGAGAGAGAAAGAAAGAGAGAAGGAGAGAATTAGAGAACGCACACTTAGATTCACACAGGACACCGAATAGGACAGGAGAAGTACTCCAGATATAACAAACTGACCCCAGCCCCCCGACACATAAACTACTGCAGCATAAATACTGGAGGCTGAGACAGGAGGGGTCAGGAGACACTGTGGCCCCATCCGAGGACACCCCCGGACAGGGCCAAACAGGAAGGATATAACCCCACCCACTTTGCCAAAGCACAGCCCCCACACCACTAGAGGGATATCTTCAACCACCAGTGTTGGATCAGCCTGTAGTGTGGTTTTCCACTTTAATTTTGAGTGACTCCAAATCCAGACCTCCATGGGTTGATACATTTGATTTCCATTGATAATTTTTGTGATTTTGTTGTCAGCACATTCAACTATGTAAAGAAAAAAGTATTTAAGAATATTTCATTCAGATCTAGGATGTGTTATTTTAGTGTTCCCTTAATTTTTTTGAGCAGTGTATATATATCACACACACAATACAAGGTTGATTAACCGATTGCTTCCCGCACCTGCCCGCCCGTCCAGCATCACTACTCTGGACGGTTCGGACTTAGAATATGTGGACAACTACAAATACCTAGGTGTCTGGTTAGACTGTAAACTCTCCTTCCAGACTCACATTAAACATCTCCAATCCAAGATTATATCTAGAATTGGTGTCCTATTTCAAAACAAAGCATCCTTCACTCATGCTGCCAAACATACCCTCGTTAAACTGACCATCCTACTAATCCTCGACTTCGGTGATGTCATTTACAAAATAGCCTCCAACACTACTCAACAAATTGGATGCAGTCTATCACAGTGCCATCCGTTTAGTCACCAAAGCCCCATATACTACCCACCACTGCGACCTGTACGCTCTCGTTGGCTGATCTTCGCTTCATACTCGTCGTCAAACCCACTGGCTCCAGGTCATCTACAAGTCTCTGCTAGGTAAAGCCCCGCCTTATTTCAGCTCACTGGTCACCATAGCAGCACTCACCCGTAGCACATGCTCCAGCAGGTATATCTCACTGGTCACCCCCAAAGCTAATTATTCCTTTGGCCGCCTTTCTTTCCAGTTCTCTGCTGCCAATGACTGGAAAAACTGCAAAATCTCTGAAGCTGGAGACTTACCTCCCTCACTAGCTTTAAGCACCAGCTGTCAGAGCAGCTCACAGATCACTGCACCTGAACATAGCTCATCTGTAATAGCCCATCCGATCTACCTCATCCCCATACTGTATTTATTTATTAACGTTGCTCCTTTGCACCCCAGTATCTCAACTTGCATATTAATCTTCTGCACATCCTATCATTCCAGTGTTGGCCTTTTTATTGCCTTACCTCCCTTATCCTACCACATTTTCACACACTGTATATAGACCTTTTCTACTGTATTATTGGCTGTATGTTTGTTTATTCCATGTGTAACTCTGTGTTGTTGTAGTATGTGTCGAACTGCTTTGCTTTATCTTGGCCAGGTCGCAGTTGTAAATGAGAACTTGTTCTCAACTAGCCTACCTGGTTAAATAAAGGTGAAAGAAGGTGAAAGGAAGGAACAAAAGAGAGTAGGAGAAAGGAAAATTACAAAGACTGAGAAGACTGTTGTCTTCCTCTTTCACTAGAATCAAACCCGAACCAGCGCCCTCTCGCCCCCCCCCCCCCATTCATAAAATATACCGAATATATACTGAACATAAATATAAACACAACATGTAAAGTTTTGGTCCCATGTTTCATGAGCTGAAATAAAATCTCCCAGCAATAAAAAAAAAGCTTATTTCGCTCAAATGTTCTGAATAAATTGGTTAACATCCCTGTTAGTGAGTATTTCCCCTTTGCCATGATAATCCATCCACCTGACAGGTGTGGCAAATCAAGAAGCTGATTAAAAAGCACGATCAATACGCACCTTGTGCTAGGGACAATACATGGTAGTTAGGTCACACAATACAATGCCATAGATATCTCAGGTTTTGAGGGAGCTTGCAATTGGCATGCTGACTGCAGTAATGTCCACCAGAGCAGTTGCCAAATAATTGAATGTTCATTTCCCTGCCATAAGCCGCCTCCAACGTCGTTTTAGCGATTTTGTCAGTACACCCAACCGGTCTTGCAAACGCAAACCATGTGTAACCACGCCAATCCAGGACCTCCACATCCGGCTTCTTCACCTGCGGGATCGTCACCCGGACAGCTGAAAGTCTGGCCTACTGACCTAGACCTGATAGCCTGTCTGCCTGAAACACGGAGAAGGCTGCTATTGACTGAAACAGGTCAGGAGGCAAGGCCGGACAATGGTCATCCATGTTGATGGTTGGTCACAGACAGGCAGAGGGGTGTACATTTAAGGAGCCATAATGAGTACTGTGTTGTCTATCAGTTATTTGTGTATGTTCACAAGCAGCTACCCCTACTTCCATTGTTGGTCAGAACCTGAGGCTAAAGCTGGAACCAGAATTCACACACACACTGTCTATCTAGCACATCAAGTTGAAAGTCATCAACAAGTCTAAGTCGGTGTTATGTGCTAAAGGAGTTTAAGTCTCAAGTGTGACAGTGTGCCTCAGGCCATCGTTCAGGCAGAAATAATCATAAGTGACGTTTCACCAAGCATATAATGAGATGGTTAGAGCTGTGACCATACCAGTATCACGATATTTTTTCCATGTCAAAAATGAAAACACGAAGCAGACCAAACTCTTTGGTCCTTGAAAAACCTGATGTATGTAAAAAATGTTTTGTGCTATAGCTTGAAAAATTAACAAATGTGACTAGATGACAACATAATGATGCTTGTTTCCAACAAATAACTTAAATCCGGTTCCTGTTTTGTTTTCTTGCCACGATACTAACGAGTATCGCAATACTTGTATCGTCCCGGCCCTAGAGATAGTCAGAGGGTACTCAGTCAACAACTACAGTGCTGACTGTACCCACAAAACTTGTATAGGAGAAAGAAGGAAGGAAGAGATGAGTGTTAGATGATGGACTGGTGGCAGCCGGACGGGAACGGAAGCAGCAGCACCGTGTAGCACCTTCCATACATATTTGCCCAGTGTAGAAGCGCTCAGAGAGTAACTTTTTGGACCTGAATGCCAAGACTGTCAAGATAAAGGTGCTCAAAGTTTGAAACATTTTGCGCACCCCATCATACTATGAGACATCCATGTCTTCATCACTGGAAAAGGTAAACGGTTGAGATGTCAACCCTCCATAGGAAACCTATTGGAATCATAGAGATATAGATAACAGAATAGACATTTAATTTGACATTCGACGGTGGGTGGACCGGCGGTCATCTTTGTGGTAGTAATTTGAAGTTAAAACATTTCAATTGCAGTGGTCTGAAGGGATAGGTCCATTCTGTGAATTCTATTTCTGATTGAAATGCCACACAACCTGTATTCAAGAGCACGTTGTGTGTCACCCGGGTCCAAAAATTACCTTTCTGACCACTTCTTCCAAACAGGAACATAAAGTCTTGTTTCAATTCAAAAGGGATTCTGTCAAAAAAAAGTGATTGAATTCAAATGGATTGACCCCCCATTCTCTTGTACAAGGCTGAGTGACTGTTCATACAAGTAAAACAACCTCGCCACGTCACAAACCTGTCTGACTAGCCAGTGCTGTTTTTGACAAAAAGCTTCAACAGAAAGACTAAGTCAGAGACTAACACTGAGGACACAGCATTGTTGAAACTGTTTAAAGGCAGAACACCCTCCATCTGCAATACAATCTCAAGGATTCAGGATGTTGTAGTTGCCGATTATAGATATTTCCTGAATGGATTTGATGTCTTTATAGCGAATGATGGACAACTCGATTAATACCTCAAACTGACTGGAATTGACTCCCAACCATGCGTACAGGTGAGCCATTGGAATCTTTACAAATGTATGATCTCAATTCTCAACTGATCTCATTTCTGAAGTTACAGAGAGCAAAGCAATAACCTCCTTAAAAAGAGAAGCTTTACTACACAGGCTGATGATAAGTCATTGCTATGGTTGAATATTGCAACATCTGTGGCTAACTCATCGGAAGTATATGCTGAATAAAAACCCAGGCTTTGCAGCTTTGGTCTCAATGAAATTCATCATTTGTTCATGACATCATTTTCCATTTTTATAGAATGTCGGAAACCAAAACGGTGGTATAAATCCCGTCCGCTGTTTAGTATGAATGTAGTGAATGTAACAAATCATGTCTCACTGCTGAAAAGGGGTTCTTACTGTAACGTACTACTTGTGGTCGAGCTAGGTTCAGAGTGCATTAATGCATGGAACTGTAATGTGTTTTTACTGGCCAAAGCACATGACCACATGACCACATGATCCATTCCAAAACAGTACAGAAATGTCCCAATCTCATCCGATTTTCTCTCTCTCTCTCTCTCTCTCTCTCTCTCTCTCTCTCTCTCTCTCAAATTGCTAGGGGGCTGGCTCACATGGAGGAACATGTTGAAAAACAGTTGCTTTCAAACTAGGAATTCTGTGGCTAATTGAGGTAAAACAGGAATTCTGCTCATAGATTATACATGTATGAACTACACATTTACACATCCAGCCCAAAGCAGGAGGTTTAAGAAAAGCTCATTGGTGCAGTAATCTGAGCAGCGTAGTCAGGTATTTGCACACCAAATTCCAGATCATGATTTCGATGGGTGAATGGACTCCGGCATTAAGGATATTTTATTGTTGAGTTGCCTATCGTTAAACCTACTTATGTAACCTCTGTTGTCAGAGAGTTGAAAACTGTAAAATTGTTAAAGTTCAAGGTGGCATACTTGCAAGATAAAACTGTGTAACTCATATTTGCAGTTTAGGCTGTAGACAGAGTATTAGTATACTGTATGTATAGGAGGTGTGGTCATCAACTATTAATACCTAGGGGGGTATGTCACTCACTGAATTTGCTGGGTTGCTCT
Source organism: Oncorhynchus nerka (assembly GCF_034236695.1). NCBI lineage: Eukaryota > Metazoa > Chordata > Actinopteri > Salmoniformes > Salmonidae > Oncorhynchus > Oncorhynchus nerka. Next base: position 27,128,562 of record NC_088407.1, read on the forward strand.
CTCTCTCTCTCTCTCTCTCTCTCTCTCTCGCTCGCTCGCTCGCACACACACACACACACACACACACACACCCCCACACACACGCACACACCTGTAGGATAATAACTACAAGTCTGGGCCAGTCCTGAAACTGATCAACAAGTAGGCCTACAGGCCAGGGGATATCAAGTCAGTTGTTCAACTGAATGCATTTAACCAAAATGTGTCTTCTGCATTTAACCCAACACCTCTGAATCGAAGAGGTGCAGGGGCCTGTCTTAATTGACATCATCAGCACCCAGGGAGCAGCTGTTCTTGGGGGTAACTGCCTTGCTCAAGGGCAGAACAGCAGATTGTTCCACCATGCTGGCTATGGGATTCAAACCAGCAACCGATCAGTACTGGCAGGGCGCTCTTAACAACGAGGCTACCTGCCGCCAAGGGAAGCAAGATATACGAATCCCTACAATCGTGACAATGCTGCCTCCTTTTGCATTTTATAATGCCAAGCTGTCCTATAGCTTTATCATCATTCCTCAGCTGCTTTTTCAGAGTGATAGTTATTGCTCAATCCTATGGGTGCGGTAGGTATAGAATTGTCTGGAATTCAACCTGTTGTGAATGTGTCTCGGAAGGTGTGCCTCTTTCGAGTCCAAGTCTTCATTCCTGTCTTTCACTTGAGGATCTCTTCTGCAGCTACAGAGAAAGACTTATTAGAGGAAGACTATTAGAGGACATCATTGCAGAATGACGCTCTGTGTGTATGAAAAGTTGTATTGCTGTCACAATGAATTCATACAATGGTTGTCTTGCCGCACATCATATTTCTTGTTTCTAGCTTTGGAACATTATCTGTGTAATTGTTTGACATGTTTACCACACCGTTAGAAGCTCGTAACACAAGCATTTCGCTGCACCCGCTATAACATCCGATAAACTGCTACAAAATAAACTTTGACCTGATTTGATATCGTACCTGAGAACAAAATAAAACGGTATAATGACACTAATAATGAGAAACTCTGTCAGACTGCCATCATTCAGATTGGCTGTATTCAGACTTTCTCTCTCTCTCTTTCCTCTTCAGGTGAAAATGACATGCCCAAACTGACCTCTTGACTTGACCTCTGATAGGTCAGGGCTCAGATTGGAATACCCCCAAAAATACAGACCAGTCTAAACCCCTCAACATGTCTTTCCCGGAGCACTTCACGTCCCCCTTACCCCCCAGACCAGAGGCCAAACCCCGGACCCCCATCTCTAGAAAAATGCCTTCCTCCAATGGAGCCCCCTCCACCCCCTCCCAGCTCGGAGAGATGGGCAGCACAGACCACAATTCGGGGGGGAAAGTCAACAGCATTGTGAGTAAGTTCAGCCACCCAGAGACTACACCAACCACCAGTGGAGATGCTAAACTAACCACCAATCCAACTCTCCGGACCCGGGGGCCCAGGAGGGCCCCCACAGTCAAACCCAAACCGACCCGGCACTCTGTCCAGCAGTCTGGGGGTCCAGACCAGGCTCCTCCACTGCCCATGAATAGGAGCCGGATCCTGCGGCAGGCCAAAAGAGAGACCCCTGGAGGAGAGGAGGGAAATGGCATCACAGTCAGTCGATCAGGTAGAGTCAGTCAGTATATCAATCAATGAATGAGTCCTCTCACAAAAATATGTTATGATAGGGACTGATAATTTGTTAGCATTACCAATGTAGCCTACATTTCTACAAGGCAAGCATTACGGAGAGAGAGCTACAAAATGAACTGTATTTTTTCCAAATGAGCTATCCCACGGGTGTTCATTAATCAAGTGTTGTCAAGCAACACAGTAACACATGACATAATCACTTTCATAACATATCCTCCGAAAGCATGAACAACACTCCCAGCCCAACCCCACAAGCTAGACCTGGGGGTGGCAGGTTAACAAAACAACATGTTTGGAATTTGAATGGAACAATCATTGACAGGTTTCATGTATCTCTACACATTTCTTTTGTCAGTTTGATGTTAACCATATGCAGCAAACGTCACCGTATGTCACATGCGAGTGCAGTATGTGCGGTATTTTCCTTTGAGAGCGGAATCTCTGCTCGTGTGTGTTGCCTAGTCCCTGAGGCCGTGAGGGGGACACCTGTTTTCACCTAACCTAGAGACAAACGGGTGTGGCTAGACCACGTAATCTGACTACCCTAACAGACAGAAGCAACTTAGTCATGCACGCCTACATATATTTTACGTATGGGTGGCCCTGGGAATCAAACCCACAACCCTGGAGGTGGAAGCACTATGAGGCCTAAGGCTTAAAGGGAAACTCCACCCAAAAACTATCTTTTGGTATTTGTTTCATTAGTCCATTGTTGATATAGTCCCAAAATGTTTGGCTTGTCAGCACTCAATTTGTCAAGATATGTAGCTTTCAAAATACGGAAATCATCACTGTATGATGCTGCATATGATGCAAAATACACCATACGGGGATGATTTCTGTATTTTGATATGTACATATCTTGAAAACTTGTGGGACTATGTCAACAATGGACTAATGAAACAAATATCAAAATAAAATGTCGGGGTGGTGTTTTCTTTTGTTACCTTTCCCTAGAGAACTGAGGTCAATCAGGACACTTAAAGAGAAACACGCACACACACGCGCACACACACACACACACACACGCACACGCACACACAGTGAAAGGGATATGCCCTGCTATCATATAATTCAGATGTAGGAACATTCTAGGCAGGAAGCAACACATTCACCGTGATCAGTGAACGCCATAAAGGGTTTCAGTCTGCCAAGGTTCAAGGGTCAACAGAGAAAGTGATCCCTAGTTCTTGGGGTTCCTTTTAACAATAAAGCCAAACAAAACAAAACAAAAATTATTATTTCTGATGCTTTGCTAATTTCCCATTACTGCAAATATCTAAGCAAACACGTGGCAGTGGATGTAAAAAGTGATGTTATGTTAATGCTAATTTAGTGATATGTGTCCTTCCCTCTCCCATCAGCACCTGGCGGAAAGGAGGTAGAGCGACAGCTGATTGGAGGAGTGGAAGCAGAGGCGGAGCACGGTTCAGACACGCCCCTTAACCCATGCTTCGACTGGGAATGCAGCTGTGTTTGCCACGTCCACATGCCCGGCATGAAGCTGGTATGGGTGCCCATCGATGAGGAAGAGAAAGAAGATGAAAAGGAGGAGGAGGTTAAGCTGGAAAGGGAGGAGGAAGAGAGTGGAGGGAGGGGACCTCCTTGGCCATAAAACGCCCCCCCACCCCCCCTAAACAGACCCAATCTTTCCCAAGCCATTTTAAAGCTTCCATAGAGGAGGAGGAAGAGTCTATATATGAAACTACTCTACTAATGGTGGATCCAACACCTAGAAAGATCTGTCATGAACTGGACATTCCCCTTATCAAGGTTCAGAAACCTGTCCATTGGTCAAAACTGTCCTCGGAGGACAACACTTCGGTCCAGTCCAATTCGGACCCATCCCAAACCCAGACTACTGAGGATGCCTCCGTGGCTATCCCACCTCGGGTATCTCTCGCCCAGGACAAGTCCAAAACACCCGGCCACAACCTCATGCCCATTCCCAGGGGGGGTATCGCCTTGCCCCAGCCCACCGCGGAGGAATGGTGCTCCCTGCGCCCCTCACCCCCCAATCCTTCCGCCAGTCCCATAGTACTCCACCGGGCGGGCAACAGAGTCCCTCCACCTCAGCCCCCCAAGACAGGCATCTCCGTCCATTCCGTCAAGCAAGCTATAAAAGGTCACTATAAAAGTAAACACGCAATAAACCTGTTTTCTGACATCCTTTATAGTGAGAGGTCATACAATAGAAAAAGGTATATTGTTCATGCTTTTGTGTCTCCCTCTAGAACACGAGGAGGATGGAAGCGCTGAAGGAGAGGAGAAGGACACAGAAGAAGACAGGTGAGCTCACTCATCCCCGAGGTTCTTCTATTTCTTCCTCTTATGTCTCTTCTGATGACCTCCATATTTCCTGTTGTACTCTCATCTCCCATGTCTCGTTTTGGCCCTGCTGAAAATCTTCCTTCCTTCCTGTAAGTGACCACAGATCAGAGAGGGTTGGATTGGTGTCGGTGATAGGGTTTCACTTGTCCAATCACTTATCAGTGATTACCGAAAGGAGGGGAGGAAGGAAGGAAGGAAGCATGTTTAAAGTGTTAGAACCAGACCTATTTCTCACTCATTCATTGTCCAGCTCAGTCAGTTATATAACACCCTGCTCTTCTTCTTCCCAGTGCCCCTCTCAGGACAGGATGCTTTATTGGCTGGGAGTCCAGACAGCTGGATGGTAAGGTTACCTGACACCCCTGACACAACCAAAAAGCACCCAAAATATCAGTCACGCATGAATCAGGTTACAGAACTATAGGTGTAACATTAGACCAAAGGAACAGAACATTCTTGGTCCATCATCATTGTTTGAGGGTCACCCATAGAGTAATAACACACATATTTAAACCTCATCCTTTTTAGTGTTTGACCTTTGCCCCCTCAGTGCCTCTGTACCAGACGTACCGTGCTACCGTCATCCACAAGGAGATCCGGCGCCAGACGGTGTGCCGCAACACCAGCAAGGCCAGTGCTGACTACCACATGGACTGGCCTGCACGCCGGGGTGGAGTGGGCATGGGGGCGGCCGGCGTGGGGGCGGTGGGCAATGGCAATGGGGCACCCAGTGCCACTATTCCGTTGCCCACCCTGGGCCAGAGCACCCTTTGGCAGGACCGACCAGAAGTACGGAAAAGTGGGGTGCTGGAGACCCTCAGCCCTGCACAGTGCAAGTACCAGGAGGTGAGGGGGGAGAATAGGAGGAGAGAGGTGGGAGAATAGGAGGGGAGGCGGGGGGGAATAAGAATAGAGAAGCAAATGCAATTTATGGCTCAGCTTTTCACAGTTAACGGCATGGCTGCTGGAACATGGGTGTGTCAACATAAACAGGCGTATCAACAGAAGTGGGTATATAAAAAGCAAGCAACTAATTTGCCGCATTTGTTGCCACTCAGGGCAGTTTTGCGTGGCTGCAACTGTGAGAGCATTTTAGCCAAGCCTAACCCTAACCCTTTTCCTAACCTTAACCTCATTCTCCTAACCTGTTACGTTATCCTGCTACTTTAATTCTCCTAACCTGCTACGTTAGTTCTCGTAACCTGCTACGTAAAAACAAACCATCAATCCTGAAAAAGCACCAGTATCACCACACAGGAACTGAACAATGAAAATGCGTTAAGAAACGAAAAAACAACACAGCTTAATCAAAACCATCTAACCAATCAGTTACACCATTTGCTGATGATCCACCCATTTATTTTGCCCTGCCCACTTTCAGACACATTCCACATATACAGTTATCCATACTTGGGTTTTTCAGTCATCAAGTAAAGTGAATTATTGATATTTTAGTTGACTGAATTTCACCTCAATGGACTGAATGTCTGCAGTTAGCATCAATTGAAAATTCAGGACAGAAATGTGGCCATATTAATCAGCCCATATTGTATGTCTTGGGATATTCAGTGATGGGCTGATTGTACTGTATGAATTAGAAGTTCACCATCCCATTGTCTCTCTCCCCTCAGAGTATGTTTGAGGTGTTGACTTCGGAAGCGTCGTACGTGCGTTCCCTACGCGTTCTCAATGAACACTTCCTGGAATCCCGGGAGCTGGAGGAGGTGCTGATCATCCGGGACAGGAAGACTCTCTTCTCCAATGTCCTGCGAGTCCTGGAGGTCAGCGAGAGGTGAGAGAGAGGGAGGAATGGAGGGATGGCTAGAGAGTGGTACTTGGCTAAAACAGTGGGGAGTCAGAGTAAGGAAGGAGTGATGACTTGAATCAGCAGCATGTGGAGGGTTTTGTTGTAGCCCAACTTTAATTTAAATAAAAATGTTCCTCCCTCACTGTTTCGTTGTTTTTAATAAACCCCTTAATGGAAATCAACCATAACCTTTGACCTTTCTAACTCTTCCCCCCCATTAGTTTTCTGATGGCCCTAGAGAACCGTAAGCAAGAGAGTCTGGTGTTCTCCGACATCTGTGACATCATCCATTTCCATGCTCAGCACAACTTCCCGGTCTACATCGACTACGTGCGCAACCAAATCTACCAGGATAAGACTTACACCTCCCTCATGTAAGACTGGCTTCATTACTGGGTATAACAGGTAGGGTTGCAAAATGTTGGCAATTTCACCCAGAATTCCCAGATTTTACTGAAATCCCTGTTGGAGGATTCCCAGATTTTCTGCTTACTCCATCCTGATTCCAGGAATCTTCCAACTGGAATTTTTGGAAAACTTTGGAATTTTGGGAAAGTTACCAGAATTCTGCAAACCTACTCAGAGGCCTCTTGGTCTGACAATTGATTCAACCAGAGGAGGAGGAGGTCCTGAATGATGTGTTTGTCCCCACAGGAAAACCAATGTGGACTTTGCCACGGTCATCACCCGTCTGCAGGAGTCTCCTCAGTGCCAGAGGCTGCCATTCATATCCTTCCTGCTGCTGCCCTTCCAGCGAATCACACGCATCAAGATACTCACCGAGGTGAGGGGCATCATGGTAACTGTAGTTGTTGTGGGCCGCTGTGATGTGGACTACTACGGGGTGTGATCGTAGGGAAAAGCGAAAAACCTTATGATTTTATACTTTTTTTGTTTGTCTTTTTTGTTTGTTTGTCTTGTATAACATGGCTTGTGGCTGTTGTTTATCAGAACATCCTGAAGAGAACACATTTGGGGACGAAAGAAGAGCAGACTGCCTCCAACGCCTTGGACTCTGTTTCTAAGGTAACCGCACCTTTCGTCTTTCCATCCAACCGTCCGCCCGTCCACAGACATTCTGACTGTTCCATTCTAAAGCAGTGGTCCACACCAGTCTGGAATTATGGAACAATGACGCCATTCCCCTGGTCTTTCGTGTGGGATTGATGTCCTATTGTGTCACTGCAGACAATATGACCAAGTACAGGTTGAGAGAGATGAACGTGATACACTTGTGAAATAGAGGAACATGGATTTTCATGAAATGAGAGAAGGGTTATGTGGATTGTTCCACATGTCTGTGTGAAAGGAAAAGTGGAGGAGCTGCCAAGAGGTCTCTTTCATTCAGTCTCTTGTTCTTTTTCTCACATAATTTCTCTTTGTTTTTGTCTCTCTCTGTCTTCCTCTTTCTATCCCTCTGTCTCAGATCATAGAGGAGTGCAACACCCAGGTGGGAAAGATGAAACAGGTGGAAGAGCTGATCCACCTCTCCAAGACGCTGGAGTTTGACAAGCTCAAGGTAATCAATTAATCAGTCAGTCAGTCAGTTAATTCACCACCCAAATACACTAGAACCCTATCCCTTTCAACTTGATTCTTATACATTTCTCTCTCTCTCTCTTTCTACCCCCCTCTCTCAATCTATCCCCCTTCTCCCTCTCTCTTTCTCCACCTCTCTCCATCTATCCTCCCCACCTCTCTATCAGGCCATCCCCATCATTTCCCAAACCCGTGTCTTGGAGAAGCGTGGGGAGTTACAGGAGATGGCCAAAGGGAGCACCCTTTTCAACCTGGGTTACAAGTTCACCCCCGTCTACCTCTTCCTCTTCAACGACCTGCTCATCATCGCCACCAAGAAGGGGTGAGTCCCCCATATGGTGTTCATAAGGCTTTATGAAGCCTTTATAAACCTTCCTAAGGCCTTTATCCCTCATCAATGATTCACAAATCATTTATAAGCAAATGTTGTGCTAGAGTAGAGGATGGCTCTACATTCATACATTCTAGGACTCATCCTAGACTGCCTTCAATGTGTTTGGTTCCTCCTCTCATCCTCTCAGTTCGGAGCGTTTCGTGGTGTTGGACCACGCCCACCGCACCCTGGTCCAGGTTCAGCCAATAGGAGACGACCAGGTCTCCAACCCTAGCTATGAACACTGCTTCTGTCTGACTCTACTGGAGAACCACCAGGGACGCATGATGGAGAGACTGATGAAGGCCCCTTCACAGTGAGTAGTACACACAGTGTGTGTGTGTGTGTGTGTGTGTGTGTGTGTGTGTGTGTGTGTGTGTGTGTGTGTGTGTGTGTGTGTGTGTATGTGTATGTGTGTGTGTGTGTGTGTGTGTGTGTGTGCGTGTGTGTGTGTATGTTACACATAAAACCCCGTAATGAGAGAGAAACAGTACAGAAAGGTAGAGAGAGATTCCGTAGAGATGTTGAAGAGAGACGGAAAGCGACAGAAGAAGAGGTAGAAAGTGCGAGAGGAAGTGAAAGAGCATATGTGAGTCAGGTATACCATGGCAGCAGGTAGCCTAGTGGTTAGAGCATTGGGCCAGTAACTGAAATGTCACTGGATCGAATACCCGAGCCAACAAGGTGAAAGTCTTTCAATGTGCCCTTGAGCGTGCCACTTAACCATAATTTGCTCCAGGGGCGTCGTACTACTATGGCTAACCTTGTAAAACACATTTCACTGAACCTATCTGGTGTATGTGACAATAAAAAACAACATATATCATCAGGTTGGTGGCTAAAAATGTCTTCATTATGTAACACACTGCCAACAGACAATGATTAACCTACAGTAGTCATCACAGGAATGCATTGACAGCCATAATGCTCACAAACACACAGTCAGTCACATACTCCAGTTAACACCAACATACGTGATATACATACGGGCAGACTAGGAGAACCGGTACAGTATTTTCCCTCAGACATAAGTACACCTATTTTTGTTAACAGATATTTGTGTGTGTGTGTGTCTATGGTCTCTTTCACATGTCCATTATCTCTCCTTCTCTCTTCTTGCCTTTCTTTTCCCCTCATCCATTCTTCTCAGGTCTGACCTGCACCGGTGGATAGCAGCGTTCCCTGACCCCATGAAACCTGATGGGGACAAGGAGGAGGTTGTCTATGAGGACTGGGGTGAGCGACTGGTTTAGCTTGGTGACACACAACCTATAATTAGCTGCAGTAAGGCAGCTTGTAGTGACTGGGCTAAATTCAACCATCAACACTGACATCTATCCTCAGTTTACCTTACAAGGACTCACTTTGTGCTATTTGCACTTTTGGTTTATAATTGTTCGGTTTGTTGATATTTAGTCTTGTCTCTGTCCTCAGACTGTCCTCAGGTGCAGTGTGTGGAGCAGTATGTTGCTCAGCAGGCTGATGAGCTCAACCTAGAAGCCACTGAGATCATCAACGTGGTGCGCAAGACCAACGAGGGTAAGACCCGGCAGGAAACGAATGTCCCGACCTGTTTAGGATACTGGGTAGCACTTTATTTTACAAACCAGAAAAAACTCATGTTTTACTTGATAAAATGATAACACAGTAATACATTAAACTCTCATCTTTCCCCCAACCCCCCTCTTTGTACGTCTTTATCCCGACAATTCTAATTCAACCCTGTACCTGCTAGCAGTTTATTGATTTGTGATGTTGTTTATTCTGCATGATTTATAGGTAAACATCCTATCTCCCCGCTCCCTCTTCCTCCCCTCCCTCTAGGTTGGTACGAGGGGATCCGTCTCTCCAACGGACAGAAGGGTTGGTTTCCTGTGGAGAACGCTGTAGAGATCACCAACGAGCATGTGAGGCGGCGGAACCTTCGAGAACGCTATCGGGTCATTCAGGCCGCCAGCATTGTCACCAACAACATGACCAAGACTACCCCGTAATGTTGGCGGGAACATCAGGAGAACATCGACAGACACTCCGCAGAATGTCAGTCGAAACGTTTACATAACGTCACTAGAACGTTGCTGGAATATTAAACTGGATAGGGGAGAGTGAACCAGTGCTTGCTATGCATACTCCCCTGAAGAACTCTTAGCTGGAGACCTAAGGAGCATTTGGAGGAGCTCGATCTTATCAAATTGTTTGATTGGCATGTTTTGTTTTGTTCAAATGAGTCATTTGATGAAGTTATGGGATAGGGTTTCTTTAGGGAACTTTTAAGAACCAGGAAATGATATGTAGTCTTACAGGAGGAAAAAAGGATGAGAAACTTCTTCTGAACCTAGTATACCTATCCCTGTAAAGTGTGTGTGTGTGTGTGTGTGTGTGTGTGTGTGTGTGTGTGTGTGTGTGTGTGTGTGTGTGTGTGTGTGTGTGTGTGTGTGTGTGTGTGTGTGTGTGTGTGTGTGTGTGTGTGTGTGTGTGTGTGTGTGTGTGTGTGTGTGTGTGTGTGTGTGTGTGTGTGTGTGTGTGTGTGTGTGTGTGTGTGTGTGTGTGTGTGTGTGTGTGTGTGTGTGTGTGTGTGTGTGTGTGTGTGTGTGTGTGTGTGTGTGTGTGTGTGTGTGTGTGTGTGTGTGTGTGTGTGTGTGTGTGTGTGTGTGTGTGTGTGTGTGTGTGTGTGTGTGTGTGTGTGTGTGTGTGTGTGTGTGTGTGTGTGTGTGTGTGTGTGTGTGTGTGTGTGTGTGTGTGTGTGTGTGTGTGTGTGTGTGTGTGTGTGTGTGTGTGTGTGTGTGTGTGTGTGTGTGTGTGTGTGTGTGTGTGTGTGTGTGTGTGTGTGTGTGTGTGTGTGTGTGTGTGTGTGTGTGTGTGTGTGTGTGTGTGTGTGTGTGTGTGTGTGTGTGTGTGTGTGTGTGTGTGTGTGTGTGTGTGTGTGTGTGTGTGTGTGTGTGTGTGTGTGTGTGTGTGTGTGTGTGTGTGTGTGTGTGTGTGTGTGTGTGTGTGTGTTGTGTGTGTGTGTGTGTGTGTGTGTGTGTGTGTGTGTGTGTGTGTTTGTGTTTGTGTTTGTGTTTGAACTTGCACCTAACCCCACACTGCCAAAGGAAAGCCCCAATTGAAAAGTGCCCCTGCGACAATATGTGAGTCAGGTATACCATGGCAGCAGGTAGCCTAGTGGTTAGAGCATTGGGCCAGTAACTGAAATGTCACTGGATCAAATACCCGAGCCAACAAGGAGAAAATCTTTCAATGTGCCCTTGAGCGTGCCACTTAACCCTAATTTGCTCCAGGGGCGTCGTACTACTATGGCTAACCTTGTAAAACACATTTCACTGAACTTATCTGGTGTATGTGACAGTGAAAAACTACATATATCATCAGGTTGGTGGCTAAAAATGTCTTCATTATGTAACACACTGCCAACAGACAATGATTAACCTACAGTAGTCATCACAGGAATGCATTGACAGCCATAATGATCACAAACACACAGACAGTCACATACTCCAGTTAACACCAACATACCTGAGATATGGGCAGACTAGGAGAACCGGTACAGTATTTTCCCTCAGACATAAGTACACCTATTTTTTTTATTTTTTTTATTTTTATACATATGTTTGTGTGTGTGTGTGTGTGTGTGTGTGTGTGCGCCCTACTGCTGCGGTTTCGTAATCACTACAGGGTTGAATACATTTGACCGTCATTAGACGGTAGAGTCGCAATATCGGTAACATAGAGCCGAAACATCTAGTTGAATCCTACTCTAGTATTATGATACCATACGTGTGTTAATTCTACAGCAGGCCTCATAGGTGTAAACTCTGTGGTAATGCCAGGGCTTTTCTCTGTTTTATTTTACAATTTGTATCATGTTAAATATTAGCCACTATCGGGAGACACCTGTCAGTACATACATTTATATCTGTCACTTTAGTGTTCGTTTCCTTCAATTTGTAGCCTATTGATTCCTTCCATTCCATTTACCATTCTTTCCTCTGTTATGTCCATGTAGTTGTTCCTGAGGGTGGCATTAGTGGATCATATAGACCCTTTCCCCCCCCCCGGATGCACGTGACTCTTGGCAGCAGTAAGAAAGCCATCACCATCTGCGCTCATTCAACATAGCCTAGATTTAAGGTTTTATTACTTCTTAACAAAATATAAGTTCTCATATGCTTACAAAGATGTTCTGATTCTTGCTTGAACAGTAGCTAGGGTTATATTTGTTTGTGAGCTTTGCAAAATAACTATTTTGGATGCAGCGGTTGTTAGCTAGAATGCTAACGCTTATTGTTATAGGCTGTAGCAAAAATATAGCCAAAGAACCATTTTACTGGGGGGGAGGGGGCGGTCTCAGCTCCCCTAAATGAGACATTAGCTCCCCTAAATGCAACAGAAGTCAAACTTGGAGAGGGAGGTCTCTAAATAATGCTAATTTCACCATTCTTCTGTTTGTTTAAAATGTAGTGGTGAATATGTTTTACTGTGTTAAATATGAAAAATAAAAGCTTCCATATCAAACATTCATCCCACCTCTGTCATGGTTTAAACCATTTATTTGTGTTTTTATTTTATTCATGCACATTCATATTACAATAATGAAACATCCATATAAAATGTGCCAGGGTTAGCCAAAAGCTAATTGGCACCCGTAGTCCCAGGGCAGGTAAGGGCAATTACACAGTCACACTACAAATACTCACACAAGAAAATACTAAATACAAATGCATCCAATAACATATAATTCTAACAACAACAATATCATCAACTGTCGTCTTACATATGAGGAACCACAGATAACTCAGGTGTACAGGTTTGGATAGATTTGAGCCATGTTTTCAATTTACATTTAAAAGTGCAATAATCAGTGCAGTTTCTCAAGTCCATGGGCAGTGTATTCAAGTATATTATAGCTCTAACAGAGAAGGTCGATTGACTGAGTTTACGGTGTCGGAAAGGGACAACGCAGTCACCTCTAGTTACTGCCCTTGTTATCCTGGAAGTGCTTACCTTCAGCATGATATGCTGGCATAGAGGTGAAGGGGCAAGACCATGCAGGATCTGAAAGACAAGGCTTGCATCTACATTCTGCTTAAAGCTATCCAGACTAAATCAATGATGTTGGGGAATGATGTGACAGTGGTGGTAACTGTTTGGTTCGTTACCAAAACTCTAACGTGTTTGTTTGTGGAGTAACTCAATTGGTTTCAGAAGGGTAGCTCCTGCTTGTGACCAGCATGTGAGGCAATATCTCAGATCATAGCATGCATATATAAACAGCAAAAAAAAGAAACGTCCTCTCACTGTCAACTGCGTTTATTTTCAGCAAACTTAAGGTGTAAATATTTGCATGAACATAACAAGATTCAACAACTGAGACATAAACTCAACAAGTTCCACAGACATGCGACTAACAGAAATGGAATAATGTGTGCCAAGTGTCACGTCTGGAGGAAACCTGGCACCATCCCTACGGTGAAGCATGGTGGTGGCAGCATCATGCTGTGGGGATGTTTTTCAGTGGCATGGACTAGGAGACTAGTCAGGATCGAGAGAAAGAGGAACGGAGCAAAGTCGAGAGAGATCCTTGATGAAAACCTGCTCCAGAGCACTCAGGACCTCAGACTGGGGCAAAGGTTCACCTTCCAACAAGACAATGATCCTAAGCACAGAGCCAAGACAACGCAAGAGTTTCTTTGGGACAAGTCTCTGAATGTCCCTGAGTGGCCCAGCCAGAGCCCGGACTTGAACCCGATCGAACATCTCTGGAGAGACCTGAAAATAGTCGTGCAGCGACTCTCCCCATCCAACCTGACAGAGCTTGAGAGGATCTGCAGAGAAGAATGGGAGAAAGTCCCCAAATACAGGTATACCAAGCTTGTAGCGTCATACCTAAGACTCAAGGCTGTAATCGCTGCCAATGGTGCTTCAACAAAGTACAACAAAGTACTGAGTAAAGGGTCTGAATACTTCTGTCAATGTTATATTTCAGTCTTTTATTCTTTATAAATGTGAAAACATCTCTAAAAACCTGTTTTTGCTATGCAATTATGGGGTATTGTGTGTAGATGAGGAAAGGAAACAATGTAATACATTTTAGAACAGGGCTGTAACGTAACAAAATGTGGAAAAAGTCAAAGGCTCTGAATACTTTCTGAATGAACTGTAGACAATACAGTTCAGTTATATTGACCCTTGTGGAACCCCAATGTTATAGCAAAGAGAGACCGACTGAGTGTCCCCCAGACGAACCCTTTGACTTCTGTTTGTCAGATAGGAATATATCCAACTACTAGCTTCAGTGGACCCACTGAGGGGGAAAAGAAAAGACTGCGCTGACCGACCACCTATGTCCTGTTTAGATTTAAAGCACTTTGATGTGGTGGCACTGTTCACGCAGTAGTGCAATTCCGGCCTCTGATGAGCTCCTTTATGCACAGATTTTCCTTTGTACTTCCTCATCTTCACTATGTGTGTCTGTCATGTGTCCTTGATAAAAGTACCCCGTGTCTTTATTCCAACGCATTAGATTTATCCGTTGATGTATCATTCTTTGGTCAGTCAGAGTGCTCGTTGCTTTGTTTTTCAGGTGCGGGTGGGTACTGGCCTTCTCCCTGCCCAGAAGTAGTAGACCATTTAACTTGATTATTTTATATCAATATTTGTTTTCTTTCCTGGATCAGCTGATGGTTCAACAATATCACTAGACAACTAGCCTACAGCTAGACACCAATGTGCAGCATACGTTAATGACAGTAGGCCTATAAAGTGACTCTTTCAGTTAGAAGAGGTTAATGTCGGTTAGAAGGATCTGATTTTGCAATGGCATAGGACTACATTCTTTGGGATTAGTGTGCCGATGAGAACTGTTTTCAAGGCGAAACATAGTGAGATGTTACGTAGACATAGTGGACTTTCCGAGATGTTAAAGATCCACGATTCATACAGGGTTTAAGTTTAATGTTCCAATGAAATTGTTAAATGCTTAATAGTGACAAATAACACTGGCAAAGTGGGTGGGGTTATATCCTTCCTGTTTGGCCCTGTCCGGGGGTATCATCGGATGGGGCCACAGTGTCTCCTGACCCCTCCTGTCTCAGCCTCCAGTATTTATGCTGCAGTAGTTTATGTGTCGGGGGGGCTAGGGTCAGTTTGTTATATCTGGAGTACTTCTCCTGTCTTATCCTGTGTCCTGTGTGAATTTAAGTATGCTCTCTCTAATTCTCTCTTTCTCTCTTTCTTTCTCTCTCTCGGAGGACCTGAGCCCTAGGACCATGCCTCAGGACTACCTGGCATGACGACTCCTTGCTGTCCCCAGTCCACCTGGCCGTGCTGCTGCTCCAGTTTCAACTGTTCTGCCTGCGGCTATGGAACCCTGACCTGTTCACCGGACGTGCTACCTGTCCCAGACATGCTGTTTTCAACTCTCTAGAGACAGCAGGGGTGGTAGAGATACTCTTAATGATCGGCTATGAAAAGCCAACTGACATTTACTCCTGAGGTGCTGACTTGCTGCACCCTCGACAACTACTGTGATTATTATTATTTGACCATGCTGGCCATTTATGAAGATTTGAACATCTTGGCCATGTTCTGTTATAATCTGTTATAATCTCCACCTGGCAAAGCCAGAAGAGGACTGGCCACCCCTCATAGCCTGGTTCCTCTCTAGGTTTATTCCTAGGTTTTGGGGGGAGTGGTTCAAAAAACAAAACTGACAGTTCATTTGGATAGTCTGCAAAGTCCATCTGTAAATGCTCTACAGGTAGTTGATAGTAGACTATCTGTTGATAAGCATCTGCTTGCTAAGGTTACGGTTCGGTTTACAATAAGGGTTAGGGTCAAATCAGGGGCCAAAAGTGTCAAAATGAACATTAAAAAGGGATGAGAGTTTAAAAGACAAACATACAGCCCTACTATTTTCAAGGCACCCCCAAAATGTGTCATTTGAATACCGGCTGTGTAAAAGCACTGTCAAATTTGACGCAGGCTGGTATGTAGAAAATTGCTAAAGGTCAAAGCTTAGCAGAGGGTGCAAGAGCTAAGTACTGTAGGCACCTGAGAGGATAAAGTCTAAAGAGGATCCTTGGGACGTCCCAACTCTGACGTCACCCTGTTGAAGTTGATCATGTAAATGATTAAGACTAAGGTTAGAGTTAGGTAGGGCGTATGGTGAAGGTTTAAGGTAAGGACATCCCAAGGATCCCTGATTGCACTAACCCACCTGAGAGGGGTGGTGGTGCCCCTGTCCTGTACTCACCTGGCTGTTGATGGAGTCTCCAGGGGTACTGGGCCAACCCCTTGGCTGCCATGTACAGGGGCAGGAAGGAGGGATGGTGGAGGGTCCGGTTGGAGAATGGAGGAAGGACCACCTGCCTTGGCCTCTGTTGTTGGAGGAAAGACAACACAGATATTGGTATATGACATAAAAAGGTATAGGCTGAATATCTCAAACTAGTCAAGATGATTGTGATGTTTTTGTGTCTTCTCCATCTACTCGGTTGTTGCTCATTGTAGGCGACTGCTTGGCAATTCAATTATAGCGTGTTTTTCACAGTCTACTAAATTGTTACTTGTGTATCAGTAGGGTTTAATGCTTGAAAACCCACATTGACCTTATGAGTAAGTTCTTCTATCACTGCCAATACTTTTATATTTCACTACAACAACATTTGCAAGGACAACCACGAAACAGTGCGCAATGAAAATAGACTACCAAAACTGTCATTACAATCATGTAAGTTTCATAAGATTCACCTATTTCTAATTAATTACCAATATGTTTTCAAGGTACTGAAACATTTTGGAACAAGTTTTGTTGTTGATGATCCACAGGGTGTCACAGCCAATTGACGAGCATTGGCGTTTGGTAAATGGCCAAGGCGCCACCTGCTGGCCATTTCAGGGACATCTTAATCGTCTCTGTAGATCTGTATACGTTCCTGCTAAATGCATTACACCGATTTTCAATTATTTAAGACTACGTAGACACTTAGTACATCAGTGAAATTGCAGATCGGCAACTTTTGCAAGTCTGTTGACAATTATGTCATTAGGATAGGAAAGTATAAAACCACTCTGTGGATAGTGCTGAAAACAAATACTTCATATCTGAATTCCTCGATCTTTATGCAACTTTGCCATTTTACTTCTGATAATGGGAGAACAATTGAAAGACATTGCTGTAGTTCTTCTCGTGTTTGTCTGTTTGCTTGTCTCTTGCTGCTAGAATTGCAATCTGTATTCCAAGATCTGCAGCTTCATGAAAAATGCCAGCTGGATTTCACAGGTAAGCTCCATTTTTAAATGTTCTGTTTTATAAAATATTATTACCTTCTATAATTGCGCTTCAATGTGTTCTGTTAATTGGTTACCAGTTGCTTCAGTCTCACCCCTCTAGTTTCCTTACTAGATGCAGTGTTTGTGGGTGTACATGATGCTGTGCCTCCAAGGGGTAAGAATTTGTAACTAACTTTATTAGCATACACTTCAGGCCAATGGTAACGTAATGTCTTTAAGCTTGACTGTTGGGATTGATACCTTGTGGCGTCTGACCTATTGGGCTTTACTGGTATTGAAACTAAGTCTTATTGCTAAGGCAGGTCAGAGTGAAACTGAGGAACTCTTTCTTTGACAAACACTACAGGGAAGATTTCCTACGGCGCTTCCTACACTGACCTCTAACCCTTTTTATTGACATGGTTTTGTTTCAAGACATTGGAAGTGTAAGCCTTTGAAAATCAGACTTGACCATACGCATTGGACCATAACATGCGCAATGAGTTCGAGGTCAGTCTCTAATATGAACACTTATGGACAATGGCGGCGTAGAAACCAGATTCACCCTTCGCAGGTCCATGGCCACGCCCAGTCTGTGCCAACAACTCTTCACCATTAACCTTAAGGAGCTTCAGTAACCAATCAGAAATGTCTCCTTTGCCTGACAACTGATCCTCCTGGTGCCTTGAGCAGTAGCACGTTGGGATTTTAGGTTGTCACAGAGTAAAGAGTTCTCCACTTTAGCCAGCATGCATTATCCTGCATCAACACTGGACTGTAAAGGACCCTACATTTTAATTATATTGTAGATGTATACAGCCTACAATGTAACAGTTACCCTGCAATATGTCAACAAGTATCTTGTCCCTGTGTCATGAAAATAAGATCTGCCTCCTTGTAATGGTTGCTACGTAACTGTCATCCTCCTCCTACCATACGTATGTATATTGGGAGGAGGATGACAGTTGTTAGAAATTGGATATGAAGATGGGTGAGCCGGTCAAGGATCAATTCAGACTAAGTGGTAAATTTTATGACAAGTAACAGTTTATTCAGAGTGAAAATATCTAGTACAGCGTAATTACGGCTCTTCCGTTAGTTCGTGTTGGAACAGCAGGCAGAGAGAGAGTAAACAGTCAGCACAGCCCTTATATACGTCACAGAAAGTAGGTTGACTCTAGGAAGATCGGATCTCCGGCTTGGTTCAGCTGGTTGTAGTCTGTAGTCTTCCGCCATTGGCTCAGTTGTCTGTCCGTCATCGTAGAATCTTCTTCGGGCACACAGTGTTCGGTTAAAAGGGAGATTATGTGTGTAATGTGGGAGCTATCCTGTAGGGGACCCCACAGGCTTTACTGTGAAAATACGTTGCTATGTGTTGTCTCAGTTATAACAATGCAATAGCCATGTATTTAGCAGTAGATTGGTCTCCTGCATAATAGCAATTCTTTACAAAACCCTCTTCACGTCTCACCAGAGACGTGACACAACCTAACTAGATCCAGACACAAAGAGAAACTTCTCCCAAAAGGACTATGAAATAAGGCACGGTATTAAACAGAAATAGATATTTATGTATTACCATCATGTTCTCCATTCAATCCCACTATGTACTAAGTTGGCTACCAGCCACCTAGGAACTTACAACCCTCATTTAACAGAGCGGAGAACAGCTCAAAATAAAAGTAAAAATTATTGTCCACATTAGCCAACTTTTTCCAGCAGGAAAAAGTTGTGATACCCTCTCTTCACATCTCCTAAGAGATGTGATATAGTCCAGATACATTACTCCAAGCAAAAACGGAAACATAATCCAAAAAGGAAAAATATCCTAAACTAGGTATGTCTATCCGGAAATGGCCCACAAAGAAAAATAATTTCCCCCTCTTCAAATCAAATCAAATCAAATTGTATTTGTCACATACACATGGTTAGCAGATGTTAATGCGAGTGTAGCGAAATGCTTGTGCTTCTAGTTCCGACAATGCAGTGATAACCAACAAGTAATCTAACTAACAATTCCAAAACTACTGTCTTATACACAGTGTAAGGGGATAAGGAATATGTACATAAGGATATATGAATGAGTGATGGTACAGAGCAGCATACAGTAGATGGTATCGAGTACAGTATATACATATGAGATGAGTATGTAGACAAAGTAAACAAAGTGGCATAGTTAAAGTGGCTAGTGACATAAGAATGCAGTCGATGATCTAGAGTACAGTATATACATATGCATATGAGATGAATAGTGTGGGGTAAGTAACATTATATAAGGTAGCATTGTTTAAAGTGGCTAGTGATATATTTACATCATTTCCCATCAATTCCCATTATTAAAGTGGCTGGAGTTGGGTCAGTGTCAATGACAGTGTGTTGGCAGCAGCCACTCAATGTTAGTGATTGCTGTTTAACAGTCTGATGGCCTTGAGATAGAAGCTGTTTTTCAGTCTCTCGGTCCCAGCTTTGATGCACCTGTACTGACCTCGCCTTCTGGATGATAGCGGGGTGAACAGGCAGTGGTTTGGGTGGTTGATGTCCTTGATGATCTTTATGGCCTTCCTGTAACATCGGGTGGTGTAGGTGTCCTGGAGGGCAGGTAGTTTGCCCCCGGTGATGCGTTGTGCAGACCTCACTACCCTCTGGAGAGCCTTATGGTTGAGGGCGGAGCAGTTGCCGTACCAGGCGGTGATACAGCCCGCCAGGATGCTCTCGATTGTGCATCTGTAGAAGTTTGTGAGTGCTTTTGGTGACAAGCCGAATTTCTTCAGCCTCCTGAGGTTGAAGAGGCGCTGCTGCGCTTCTTCACGACGCTGTCAGTGTGAGTGGACCAATTCAGTTTGTCTGTGATGTGTATGCCGAGGAACTTAAAACTTGCTACCCTCTCCACTACTGATCCATCGATGTGGATAGGGGGTGTTCCCTCTGCTGTTTCCTGAAGTCCACAATCATCTCCTTAGTTTTGTTGACGTTGAGTGTGAGGTTATTTTCCTGACACCACACTCCGAGGGCCCTCACCTCCTCCCTGTAGGCCGTCTCGTCGTTGTTGGTAATCAAGCCTACCACTGTTGTGTCGTCCGCAAACTTGATGATTGAGTTGGAGGCGTGCGTGGCCACGCAGTCGTGGGTGAACAGGGAGTACAGGAGAGGGCTCAGAACGCACCCTTGTGGGGCCCCGTGTTGAGGATCAGCGGGAGGAGATGTTGTTGCCTACCCTCACCACCTGTGGGCGGCCCGTCAGGAAGTCCAGTACCCAGTTGCACAGGGCGGGGTCGAGACCCAGGGTCTCGAGCTTGATGACGAGCTTGGAGGGTACTATGGTATTGAATGCCGAGCTGTAGTCGATGAACAGCATTCTCACATAGGTATTCCTCTTGTCCAGGTGGGTTAGTGCAGTGTGGTTGAGATTGCATCGTCTGTGGACCTATTTGGGCGGTAAGCAAATTGGAGTGGGTCTAGGGTGTCAGGTAGGGTGGAGGTGATATGGTCCTTGACTAGTCTCTCAAAGCACTTCATGATGACGGAAGTGAGTGCTACGGGGCGGTAGTCGTTTAGCTCAGTTACCTTAGTTTTCTTGGGAACAGGAACAATGGTGGCCCTCTTGAAGCATGTGGGAACAGCAGACTGGTATAGGGATTGATTGAATATGTCCGTAAACACACCGGCCAGCTGGTCTGCGCATGCTCTGAGGGCGCGGCTGGGGATGCCGTCTGGGCCTGCAGCCTTGCGAGGGTTAACACGTTTAAATGTCTTACTCACCTCGGCTGCAGTGAAGGAGAGACCGCATGTTTTCGTTGCAGGCCGTGTCAGTGGCACTGTATTGTCCTCAAAGCGGGCAAAAAGTGATTTAGTCTGCCTGGGAGCAAGACATCCTGGTCCGTGACTGGGCTGGGTTTCTTCTTGTAGTCCGTGATTGACTGTAGACCCTGCCACATGCCTCTTGTGTCTGAGCCATTGAATTGAGATTCCACTTTGTCTCTGTACTGACGCTTAGCTTGTTTAATAGCCTTGCGGAGGAATAGCTGCATTGTTTATATTCGGACATATTACCAGACACCTTGCCCTGATTAAAAGCAGTGGTTCGCGCTTTCAGTTTCACGCGAATGCTGCCATCAATCCACGGTTTCTGGTTTGGGAATGTTTTTATCGTTGCTATGGGAACGACATCTTCGACGCACGTTCTAATGAACTCGCACACCGAATCAGCGTATTCGTCAATATTTCCATCTGACGCAATACGAAACATGTCCCAGTCCACGTGATGGAAGCAGTCTTGGAGTGTGGAGTCAGCTTGGTCTGACCAGCGTTGGACAGACCTCAGCGTGGGAGCCTCTTGTTTTAGTTTCTGCCTGTAGGCAGGGATCAGCAAAATGGAGTCGTGGTCAGCTTTTCCGAAAGGGGGGCGGGGCAGGGCCTTATATGCGTCGCGGAAGTTAGAGTAACAATGATCCAAGGTTTTACCACCCCTGGTTGCGCAATCGATATGCTGGTAAAATTTAGGGAGTCTTGTTTTCAGATTAGCTTTGTTAAAATCCCCAGCTACAATGAATGCAGCCTCCGGATAAATGGTTTCCAGTTTGCAAAGAGTTAAATAAAGTTCGTTCAGAGCCATCGATGTGTCTGCTTGGGGGGGGATATATACGGCTGTGATTATAATCGAGGAGAATTCTCTCGGAAGATAATGCGGTCTACATTTGATTGTAAGGAATTCTAAATCAGGTGAACAGAAGGATTTGAGTTCCTGTATGTTTCCTTCATCACACCATGTCTCGTTAGTCATGAGCCGTTAGGCATACACCCCCGCCACTCTTCTTACCAGAAAGATGTTTGTTTCTGTCGGCGCGATGCGTGGAGAAACCCGTTGGCTGCACCGCCTCGGATAGCGTCTTCCCAGTAAGCCATGTTTCTGTGAAGCAGAGAACGTTGCAGTCTCTGATGTCCCTCTGGAATGCTACTCTTGCTCGGATTTCGTCAACCTTGTTGTCAAGAGACTGGACATTGGCAAGAAGAATGCTGGGGAGTGGTGCGCGATGTGCCCTTTTTCGGAGTCTGACCAGAACACCGCCTCGTTTCCCTCTTTTTCGGAGTCGTTTCCTTGGGTCGCTGCATGCGATCCATTCCGTTGTCCTGTTTGTAAGGCAGAACACCGGATCCGCGTCGCGGAAAACATATTCTTGGTCGTACTGATGGTGAGTTGGCGCTGATCTTATATTCAGTAGTTCTTCTCGACTGTATGTAATGAAACCTAAGATGACCTGGGGTACTAATGTAAGAAATAACACGTAAAAAAACAAAAAACTGCATAGTTTCCTAGGAACGCGAAGCGAGGCGGCCATCTCAGTCGGCGCCGGAAGTCCCATCCCAGATGGGACACGACATACAATGGAGAAGCTTAATCAATAAAAGCAACTGGATCCCCCTCCTAAAATTGCTGCAAAAACTGAAAGATGGGTCTCATGCTCCATACCGTTATCTCGCTCCTGTTATCTAACCAAAAAGACCGCTTGTTCTCGCAACCCCACGCTCTGAATGTGCCCTCCCTTCTGTATTTTTCCAGCATGAGAAAGTTCCATGGCCCTGATACTTTTAACAATGTTTCAAATCAGCTAGGTAGCATAACACATACATACATCCACACAAGGCAACAGCAGATAATATTCAATCATATATATGGTAATGGCTATAATGTAAAATAACCCCAAGGGTGTGAACAAAAACTCAGCAATGAATCATATAACAGTTACAAAGTTTAAACTACCTTCATGTCAAAAGAGAACAGCTCATTCAAAAACAGAACAAAAGAAAATAGTGTGAAATTTAGGTCCCCCTTTTGACTCCCGCTAGGGTCACTCATTATCCTTTATTTCAGCAGTCATAGCATTTCATGAAAATAATAAAAAGTTATATATGCCTTTGTATGCTTTTGTTTCCCCCAAGGGTGTCACTTATCAAAAACAGGATAAAACTTTATTGTTATTGACATGTAAGATGTAGGATAAAACTTTGGTCATGGAAAACAGAGTAAAGAATTATTAGAAACCATCTGGTCCTCTCAGCTACTCCTATCCTGTACCAGGTGGGCTCCTTGCCACCCAGGGACTCCAAACCATGTGTCATCCTCAGTCAGTCCCATCCTCCCCTGAAAGCATGCTTCCGTATCGGCATCGCCAACTGGAGCATCAAGCAAAGGCATCATGCCTGAAGCCCTCACCACATCTGTAACAGACTTCTCAAAACACTGTGATGCAAGCAGCACATCACATCAATAACAAATAATACAAGAATTAGGGTCAGAAATCCAGTAACCATCATACCAGTGTACTTACCAAACCAGGCCAAGAGAACAGACTCCTCCACCCCCCCCGTGGACCTCATCTTAGCAGATAGTGCATCAAGCCCGCCTTAGATTGTGAAGTTTAAAAACTATCATCTGGACTGGTATTATTAGGAATATACGTGCAACATTGTTTACCGAACATCTTGCAGACGTCCCCGACTGGCAAGAAGCATATCCAAGGCAAGTCTATTCTGTCTGGAAACCCCAAATGTGGCCTCAAGCTGTTCAGACATACCAGTGAGTGCATCACGGGAGTAATTCACAAAACGCTGTTGATTATAGTAGATATAATTAATCCATGCAGTCTGTCTAGCATCCACCATGGCTGGACCCATAGTAGGTAGTAAGTGCCAGAGTCCATCATTCCTACCCAAGGCCTGAAACTCATGAGGAATCCCCACTGGCACTCCCAACAGGTTAGTGTGTATGTCAACTACATCCTCTGTCCATGGAGCACTACATCTATGTCTCCCATGGGATGGAATGTTTTCAGGTCCCCTGGTTACAGAACTCAGCAGCTGTTCAGCAACATCAACAATGGTCAGTGGAATTATCAAACTGGTCAGACCACACGTACCTTGCCATTCTCCTCTAAGAATGGGTCTCAGCACTCTTTTGGCTCCACTCATCCAACATACATCAGCCAGACCACTAGTTTGGTTTAGGCCTGTAACTGGCCAAGTGGAATTAATGGTTATGTTACTCCTGCAATCAGCTTCAGGCAATCTCCCATAATCAATGCCATTACCTGTACCCGTGATGCACTCGTAATTGCCCCCATATGCCTCAACACCCCAAGAGGCCCGATGAAGAGGTACTGCAGGAAACACAAGGCTCAAAGAGGAACAGAGGGTTGAATTGGGCTTAACCTGGTAAAAACTTCTCAGAATACACAACCACCCCTCTCCTTCTCCTACAGCAAATGGGTGTGTAGCCAGAACAGGTCTAGCATAACTACAAATAATGCAGTCCTTTCTTCTCAGGGTTTTAGCTGTGTACCTCATATAAGACAGCCACAAATTGTCCCTACTATCAAAACCAGTCTCAGTTTCTAATTGATCAATAGCCGAATAGTCTCTAACATTAATTACCTGAATGGTATTTTTAACACAGTGGTGATAGAGTGTGTCCGGTTACCTCTGGTCTTGGCAGTACCTTAATAGAAAACACACCCATCATGTCTGTCCTCGTCCTTTGTAGTCCGAGGGTGTGAGTTCCTGCATCAGAGAGCTTAATAGTTTTGATGGTTAGTAGGATTTCATCACCTTTACAAAGTTCAACATTGCTCCCAGGTTTCCCCATATCATGGAAAACCTATCCACCCTTGTGGGATCCCCCATGCTATAAGGATACCCTCTTCTCCAATCCTAGAACTGTCCGAAGTCGGTTATCATGTAATCTCTACTCTAACTTCTTGTCTACCCAGATCTAGGGATCTCTTATGCTTATTTTGGAACAAAATACACATCACTTAGCCAGAGCCAGACACATCTTCACTTCTATGAACAAAAACAGGGGTGATAGGACAGGTAGGGTTACTTCATTTGAGAGTTGGCCCCCGGAATTCTGTTAATTCCAGTTCTTCTCCTGAACTCTGTTTATTGTCCGACAGTGAAAAAAGTGTCTTACCCTTCCGCCGTGCGATATGAATCTGGGTAGCTCTTTCAGCTAGCTGTCACCAGGGGTCTTCTATGGTCCCCAAGCCTCTGGGACTGGATTGAGTGACTTCACCTGTAGTTCACCTGTAATGCATAAAATCCTGGACATACAGGCTTGGTTAACAAACAATTTCTCATATGTTTTATCTGATTATATCTTTAACTTCTATGCCCAATTGTTAGCTTACATTTTTTAAATTATTAGTTTCTTATCCAATAGGCCCCATCCTAGACCACAATTTACCCATCCCCCTTTTGATACCTGACACTGCCCAGGTATCAACCTTACCTACTCTAAATAATGACTTAGGTAAGATTAGTATATTATCCTTATGTCTGACATCATCATGAAGGAGCCCCTTTTAGTTTTCCACATGTCCAATTCTCCCTTGGGCGTCAATCCAGTACCAATTCCCTGTCAAGTTTCTTATCTACTTAAGAACTATCTGCGCTACTTATATATTTTCTTAAATATATATTTACCAATTTAAACCTTTTCTCTCAATACCACTAAGCTTATCTGTTTGACTTTATCTAAAATCATATCTATGAGTGTCAATCTCTAAAGTCCTTACATTTCCTTAATCAACCTAACAATAATCCTAAATCATCACAGATGTCCTATATACCTGTTAAATTTAATACTATTTTTTTTTTTTTTAACCCCTAATGGTCAAAAAATTCAAAACAAATGCTTATCATATCAAAATCCTTCCTTCAAGGACCCTCAGTATTCTATCTGACAATAACATGAATTTAATATATGTTGCAGAGTGCAGAATTCCTTATCTACAGTAATTTATCACCCCTAAGAACTGAAACTTATTTTTCTATGTAATTCCCTGCCCTATTGGCTTAATATATCTCCTAACCTAAACTCCTTTATAATGAATTTACCTTAAAACTACTAACTCAATATGACCACATTCATTATACCAATGACTCTCCCCTAAGGCTGATCAGACCTTAGAAGACAGTCATGATAAGGTCAATAAGTCAACCCACCCATTTATAGTCCAGTTCTATACTACACTAGACATATTAAAGAACCCTTTATCCTTAAAATCCAAATTCACTTGTGTAATTTAAAACTCATAAAATAAAAACTCATAAAGTTCCATATTTGAGCGTGTCTCTTTAAAATACCTTTGCACCAAAACAAATAGTCCTAACAAATGTTTTATGTGTATATATTTGCAAACCTTAATGATTAATCAAAACTTCCAGGCCTTTCCAATTTGGTCGTTTATGGCCTCATTCTCCCCAAGATTATAATCCCAGATATTTAATAAAAATAACGCTTGGCTCCTTCAACTCACATTTACATCTCAATAAAACAAAACACCATCTGCGTGTTCCTCAAGGAAAAACAACTTGCCCCTGTTACGTATGTCTACGTATCAAGGGAAATGTTCAAATAACCAAATTCAACCTCGCTAGTTTACCGAAACATGTACAATTATGTTTTACCATAGAGGTTGCTTTTCACCATTAATACCCTGACACCGTTCCACATAATGGAAACAGTGCTCAAATTCACTGGTGCTATTCAAACGATCAAACCAAGAATCAACAACCATCAGAATCCACCATCACGATGTTTTATGACTCAGACATCCAATCCCTCTCTCTCACGGCCCAATTACAGTCCAAATAAACGCCACAAATCAATGATACCCACCCAGCGAATCAGCTGCTAGTTTTTAGCATCTTTCCTGACGATTTACATACTCCT
Source organism: Oncorhynchus nerka (assembly GCF_034236695.1). Lineage (NCBI taxonomy): Eukaryota > Metazoa > Chordata > Actinopteri > Salmoniformes > Salmonidae > Oncorhynchus > Oncorhynchus nerka. The sequence continues at coordinate 27,155,237 of NC_088407.1, forward strand.
TTTTAAAAATGTATTTCGAAATGTTTATCAACTTCTGAAAAGTGACTCAACATTAATGCCCGCACCTCCTTCTAAAGGACACTAACCATTTTCTCTGTCACTCCCAGTCAAGACATCATTTCCGTGGCGACGGAAACCTCGCGAGTGATGTCATCAACAAGCGCTCAATCTTGACTCATTTCGCAACGATTTTCAACTCATTGTAAATAATGGTTGGCTGTCTGCAACAACAGTATTTCGGGTTCGATAAACCAAACCTAATTTATCACATCTGTTGAATCGTGAATTAGAGTTTACAACATCAATCAACATCTCTCAATTCGCTAATCTTATAAAAACATTTCGATGGACACAAATCTATCGTAATTGTTCCCCCGTTATTATTCAGAATTAATTTGATTTAAGTTACTGTCTCGTCTTTGAATTAGCATTTTAATTACGACTCTTTTCCCAATGTATTATTCCCAACAAATCATTTAGTGAACAGACATCGCCTTGCATCAAAATCTCCGTTCTTATATTAAGTTGAATGAATTAGTCTTTCAATTTGAACCAAACAAACTATTTAAACGTTCAGTTTATATCTTATACCAATACTAGTGACTATAACTTTCTCTGCAAAACAATTAGTTTAATTACAACCAAAAACTCAGACATATATAACTATTCTTTACACCTCAGCTGGGAACCGAACCCTGGCCTCCCACGTGGCAGGCGAGAATTCTACCACTGAACCACCAATGCTATGGAACTGAGATTCTCCGCAAATAGACCCAATTTACAGTTATCTGTATTTGTTACTCCGGCATCTGAACAACAGAAAATAGCACTAATTTAAACACCCAAAGTTTTCCCTCAATTAGTATTCTCATTAATCTCGCTCCCTTCGTATCTGACCCTTCTTTCTTAAATACGTGAATTTTGTTCTTTTCTGCCTCTTTCTCTCTTAACCCACATTCCATTGTTTTCAGCTGAACTGCGGATGGCGGTTCCCCTCCTAAATAACCTTCTTGTGTCCATTTTAGCTTTAATCCCTCCCAAACTTTCTTCATGTGCTTCCATTGTCCCTTTCCCCCTGATCTATATTCTATTTTTTGTTCTAGGAACTCATTAAACCTCAGTTTTGGAGTATTGGGGGTCGCCATTGTGAATTTGCTTTAATCGTAATTTAATTTAATTCAATCGGAATTTAATCATAGAAGGAGAGAATTCCGATTAAAACTATCTGAATATAGTTAGCATATACTTCGCCCGACGTTGATTAATACCCACGATGTACTCGAAGAGACACTGCTGCACGTGCTCTGTCTTATCTCTGAGCTTCTCCTTTGTATGTTTTAGTTCGAGAAAAACGAATGGGTTGGTATAGCATTTGTGGAGCGCACAACCAAGGGATCTATTCGACTATTTAGTCTCAATATTTAAATATTATATTCAGATATTATTTCAATTATACATCAGTCATTTTGTTCCTGATTATACATTTAAATTTGAGCGATTCTATAGCAATTGTCAGAATAATTTCTTTAGGCAATATCAACAGGAATGAAAAAAGCAAAAATCAGTGTTTTAGCCCGGCGGCTGTCAATCAAGTTTGCACGGCCATTCGACTACTGAGGTAGCCTTGTCTATCAGCACGTGTGCATAATAGCCCAGTTACGTATCCCCACCTAGCGGTTTACTCCGCGACAAACGTTTCTCTCAATTTAATTTCCCCGGTCTCAAAATCATGGAACGCAAACTCTGGTTAATGTTTTCTCAATACTACAGTCATTCATACGAAATTCACATAGAATTTCCAACATTCATAATCGTGTCCTTTACATGTTAAAACACAGCCTCTGCTTTCCCTCACCTCTATACACAACCCAATATATATATAATTAGGACAGTTTTCTATGCAGATTTCAGAACAAACAGGGTCCCGAAGGAATTTAACATATTGGTCAATCACAATTCACTCATTCCTATTAAAATAACTCAGTACAGGCCAATTAATAAAATTCTATAACAACTATCAGAACACAGAAGTCATAGGTACATATTAACAGTTACAAATAGACAAAACAAGACAAAACATACAAATATTGGTTATATCTCTGACCTCTATTAATCGACCCCTATCAGACCAGACTAAGCGGATTTACTGGATAGAATTCAACTTCTAGAATCCAATTCTATCCCCTACTGATCCCTATCGAATTAATCCCTATCAGAATTAATACACGTTATCTCTCTGACCCCTGAAAGCCAATCCCTATCGGTGAATCTCTTATCAGTCTAGCCTCGACCGGTTCCCGGGACAAAATTGCAATTTCTCCCCTCGGCGTTAGGTTTAATGAATAGTAGTTAACTATCCCCTGACTGATCTCTATTCCCGACTCTTATCAGTGAATTTCTCAGACTAGCCTCTACCGGTTCACGGGACAAAATTGCAATTTCTCCCCCTCGGCGTTAGGTTTCTGACTGATCTCTATTCCCGACCCCTATCGAAACTGACCCCTATCAGAATTGATACACATGTCCGACCCCTATCGAAACTGAATTTATATATGTTCGACCCCTATCGGAACTATCTAGGCCTTTAAGTGATCTCTCATCAATTGAAAGCTATCAGACTGTGACTATCTCATCAGTGATTCATATCACACCAGCCGTCGCTGGCTTGTTTCTACATATCTTCACTACACTGTTCTTTTCGACTCGTCAGCAAATTATAAATTTACACAAGAATTCATACTTACTCGGAAATACTGATCAAAATTTAGGCAGACTATACGACAATATGCAAAGTTTGATTTAACAGGTTTTGCTTACCTTATTTATGGTGCACCTTTAGATCAGTTTCCCGAGTTGAGCAGAATTGTTGTCCACCCCCCGAAAATCAAATCATCACCGTCCTTCTCGAATCTTCCTTTCCACGAGCTCACCCCCTCTATCACACCCAATCTGCCCACTTCGACTGGACCGTTAGTTAACCATCCTCTGCTACCATTTCTGTTAGAAATTGGATATGAAGATGGGTGAGCCGGTCAAGGATCGATTCAGACTAAGTGGTAAATTTTATGACAAGTAACAGTTTATTCAGAGTGAAAATATCTAGTACAGCGTAATTACGGCTCTTCCGTTAGTTCGTGTTGGAACAGCAGGCAGAGAGAGAGTAAACAGTCAGCACAGCCCTTATATACGTCACAGAAAGTAGGTTGACTCTAGGAAGATCGGATCTCCGGATTGGTTCAGCTGGTTGTAGTCTGTAGTCTTCCGCCATTGGCTCAGTTGTCTGTCCGTCATCGTAGAATCTTCTTCGGGCACACAGTGTTCGGTTAAAAGGGAGATTATGTGTGTAATGTGGGAGCTATCCTGTAGGGGACCCCACAGGCTTTACTGTGAAAATACGTTTCTATGTGTTGTCTCAGTTATAACAATGCAATAGCCATGTATTTAGCAGTAGATTGGTCTCCTGCATAATAGCAATTATTTACACAGTCCTGGAGAATCATGTGTTTGTGTACCTGGGGAACTTCTCCTATGATGACCTGATGGCTGTGAAGCTCAAGGGACACTACTCCATACCAGAGGCTATTCAAATTGTCTACCCCCTTCACTAGGGTTTTCCATGCCAACGGAACTTATGTGGCTGTCATCCAGGTTCCATTCAAAGACTCCATTGTTCCATGAACTTTAAGTTACTGAATAACACCATTGCCATAAATTGTTTAGTGAAACTGGGGAGTGCCTTGTCCCGCCCCGCAGTGGCTACTAGATACGTTTTATGCGTTTCATTAGTTGTTGGCCACGAGTCCCTCATTCAGTACTTAATTGAAGAGGGGAGGGTTTCCAGTCGCTGGACTCCAACTACACTTCAGTAATCCTGCCTCAGGTGCTCTACAAAAGTTGATCTGTTTTATGGTGCCCCCGGAGAAAATTATATATTTTTTGCCTTATCAGCTCTGGAATTCGAACCAGCGACCTTTCAATTACTGGCTCAATGCTCTAACTGCTAGGTTACCTTACGCCACTACTGCCTGGTCATGGCTCGGTTCAATGACATTTGTAAGTTGACTTGAACCTTTGGCTTTAAGACCTTGGCTGCAAGTGTCTTCACAATGATCTTCCTAGCCTTCTGGTTCTGACACTGCCTTATGGCAACTGATGGAGCCCAGTGACCCAACCACTAGCCAAGTCTCCATGCTTCATATAAAAAAAAATGGTAACGTGTCCTTGACCATCACAGCCAGCTACAAAATATTTTCATGAACATTACTTCTCTCCCACCAGCCTTCAAAAGGCACCTGCACAGAGGGCGTCAGCTTTCAGCGGGCAGCCAACCTGTTCGTCTACATGTGGGAGGTTGGCGTCGGACCTGACCTGGCTATGCATCGTAGGTACATTATGCTCTATGAAAACCAGTGACCGTGGATGTTTCTCTCCACCACCGGATACATCTGAGGTAAGGTGGTCACATCACTATTTAATGGAAACTATTGTAGCTGTGGTTTTATGCTAGTGTTCCATCATGAAGGTACAACTTTACATCGCAGGATATGACATTGTACCAAACTGTCTCATTTGAAATCCTATAGAGGGACGCCAAGACGCTGGAAGTTCAGCATGCCTTTACCAAACGCTGCCTCATCACAACTACTGAGCTGATCTGCGAGACGAGGTAGGGTCACTACATATTGGTGTCGGTCGGGTTTCAGGTCCTCTTCATTGCAGTTGCGCTGAGCATCTGACTTCTCCACGCATTGCACTCTGATTATTGGATGATATTGCATCTGGTATGTCACTTCTCTCCAGTGTGTTCCACAGAAGGGGTGAAGACTGACAACAAACTGTACTCTGGCCATCATTGGTGCAGAACCTCCCTCCTGGATTCCACCTGCAGGCCCCAAGAGACAGTTGACACCCACCAGGGGTCTAACTTTGGACTCTACACCTGTAAAACAAAGTCATGGCAGGGTTCAAAGTCTCTAGGCTAGTAGTGGCTTTGTCCCATAGTATCTTTGGATTAAATTGATTGGCAATCCTTTCAGATGGACTACCAGTGGTGAATGGGATCGTGTTCTACAAGCAATACTCACCCGAAGACGGGCTTGTCATCAGACATCTTATAGGTATGGCTCTACATTTCGTAACGCCTCTGAGTAACGTGCACACTATCTGATTTGTCAATAGAAACATTGGATATCTGGTCCTAAAGGGGCTGTGCTACTAAGCAGTGTCCCACTCACCCCATTGTATGCTGATGGGATATTTAATTTACTTTCTGAATGACAAATTGTAATGTGACTTTTGACTAGAACAATCTTAATGTGCTTTTGAAGTTTGGACTCTCAATCTCAGGATCTTTGAGGGAGACCCAGTCACACTCACTGACCGGGTTCCAGTGAAAACTGAGTCTTCAGTAAACAGCTGGGTTCCAAATGACCTGATGGAATTAACTTTTTTTTTTTTTCTTCTGTTTAGCTTTGCCAGAGGCTAGACTCCCATTGTGATTCCTCGGACTCTGACGATGACACGGACTACAAAGTACCCTGTTACAACAATCTACTAAATTAATTTGGGTCCCCTGGCCACACCCAGCAATTTAAACTAGCATTGAATCAATACTTTCATGTTATTACTCTATTTAAAATGAATAAATTGTTGGCTCTTGAAGACTTCCTCCAGTACCTTTTTTGTTTTTAAAAGCAATATACCAAGCTTAACTGCAGACTTCAAGGAGTTGGTCTGATGGACTTACTGATGTGCAAATTCTGTATTTTGTGCAGCTGTATAAGATAAGTGGGACTGCCTGTGTAAACACAGCCAATTATTTTTTCCAGTAGTTGATTGTATCGAATAGGGTAAAAGATAATGACTGCCTGTGTAAATGCAGCCTTTCCTCCGGGGTATACAACTCATACCCTACAAGGTCCAGCGCCTGCTGGTTTTGTTCTAATGACCTTGTGTTCCAGGTCTAATATCAGTCCCAAAAATTCCAGTCTTGAATTTGAGGAACTTACAGCATCCAGGAATGTGTATACTTGTTTTGAGCTCTTTTCTCTAGGCTTAATTAGCTGTCAAATGGGGCAGAGATTACATGACTGCTACTTGGACACTTCAAATAGTGTTACCCAACATTTTAGCAAAACCCTTAGCATGTGCATTGTGACAAAACCCTGTCATTCTTCTTTAGCAAATGTGTTTAGTTATGCAGTTGACTCAGCAATTCATTACCTCATGCTTGTAATTTAAAGCCTGCGTGAAAGGCGCAATCTGCAGTTGCTTTTGGGGACTTTATGCCCATTTTATACAGTGGATTTGCAAGTATTCATACCCCTTCACCACATTTACGTCACAGCCTTGATCAAAAGTGGATAAATCTTTACTCTGACCGGTTTTTAGAAATGTTTGAAAATGTAAGGTCTGTACTCCAGTCATGTGAAGTCAATGAAAGCCTCATTTAAATGTACAGCTTTTCTTGTATTGCATCATGATTTTCAGTATAATCGCTTCAATTCAAACTTAAAATATGATTTGCCCCTGGTGGGATATACAATGAACTCTGTTTCACCATTCAAGCCTTCCTGGTACATGTGCTGGGATAATACATATTTTTCTTCCCCTTATCAGGATGCCTACACCACAGTAGGTAGCATCAGGCCACTTCAACCCAGTTCTTTAAATCTAACAATCTTAATGTTCAAGAACCATGTCTCCTCCCCAATTAAAAATCAACGTTAGAACAGACAAGGTTCATTTAAACGTCATGTGGGCATTCCATGGAATGGGGAGTTAGTATGTCAGACTCTTACTAAACTAGTTTGACGTTCAAGTGTAAAATTGAATTGCATGAGCAGTTTGCAAGCACGTTGTGCTGTGATTCCCCCAGATTGGCATTAACTACATTGGTGACAGCTGTCAAGTCAATTGCTAAACATGCCCCATGCTTTAATTCAGGGGCACAACTTTGGTTTTATAAGTTGGGAGGGTCCATGTATTTTTATCTAGTCGGATAAACACTAAACAGCCTACCCGACCACTCGGAGGCGTCTGCAGGGTCCTTAAGCGCACACACACGTCTGTCAACCCGTCCCAATCCCTCAGACCCTCCATTGAATCTTAGCTAGAATGACAAGGAATAATGACTAGGCATCCTTTCCTAATCTATCCAGAACTCAATGTCACAGCAGGTTTCCAAGTCCAAAATAAAATTTACGTAGTATGGTTAAATCCATCCTTCCCAAGTCTAACCCATCCCTCACCACCTTTTACCTCACCAAGCGTGTCCCAACCTTATGTATCCACTTAGTCATTCTCTCCCAACATACCTTATGCATCCACAGCCACTCCTACACCTGTATTCACCATCCTATTCTGATACAAATACAACTTGACATGCATGCAATATGTTTCCCTTTGAAATGTATTTTTCGGTGTCCATGTAGCCCATTGTCATCAGCTACTTCTACTGCTAAGTCAGTTATTTGGGGAAAGTAGGGTAGAGGGAAAGGATATTGTCTCAATTTACAATAAACTGGTTTTAAGAGTCACTGTAGCCTAGTGCACTGGTTTTTTTCCCAGAGCACTGGGAAGGTTTCTTGTAGCTGGATTAGAATTCACAAGTACCGATGAAGCCCTATCTTTGCGTTGTTCCCTTCAATACCTACAGCACTGCCCTGAAGCGGAATAGAGACTTGATCCCCTTTTCCTCCAGTGACTGATCAGAATATATTCCTTGCGCCCCGCTCAGCCTAGGAGAAGTCATGGACGACTCAAATAGTCAGATGAACTCATGGATACCATTTTTAGATCTCTGCGTGCAGTTAAGGAAGTGTAAGGTAGAAACGCCTGTTAGCAATTGCGCAAATGCTAGTTAGCAACTTCAAACTGCACACAGAGCCATAACGAAAAATGGTATCCATCAATTAATCTGACTCTGGGTAAGTAGAAAGAGATTTTGGCAATCAAGCCATCTTTTTAAGTCCTTTCAGGTCTGATCTTAGAATGGATAGGGTCTGATATTGAACTGAAATACTTACCAGTGCTGCAAGAAATGACCAAGTCCACCATCATGACTACCAATCCTGCCTGGAGAACAGTATTGGATGGACCACCGCCACACCGTTCACCAAGAAGTAAAGAACGGAGTAAGTGTCCCTGCCAACAACAGTACGAAGGGTCCATTTCAATCACTAATTTTGTGGCTTCCTATCCAGCTTAATTTGAAAAGATTAAAGCAATATAAATTTGTTTAATATTTACATTTAATGTTAAATGTAAATATGCACTGAGAAAAGGCCTCTAGACATGAGGTGCACCCAAGATAAATGGACATTTAAATCCTCAACATTCTGTAGGGCGAGTGAAACACCAGCCTCATTTGTATAAGCCTTAATTACACCTGTCAATTTCCATAGTCTGTTTCTTTCATGTAAGAAGAAGCCTGTTCCCCCTCCCTTTTTCTGAGTAACTTACTGTAGTCACCTGGCCAAGACAAAGGGCTGTCAGAGTGACAAGGTATTTGGTCCTTCCTGTTCTTTTCCTATCTTTCAAGGGCACAGCTGTGTGGAGAAATGAAGAGAAAAGGCTAGTTTGAGCAGCAGAAACAATTTCATCAGCAGAAAGGAGCAACAAAACTGCCATTATCACTTGTTTCTATGCTCCCACTATGACCTCACACCATTATCACTTGTTTCTATGCTCCCACTATGGACCTCACACACCTGCTAAACTGCCAGACACAAAAGAGACCCAACTCGTGTTTGTTGGGCTCGTCACTGTTGCACCTGTCGTGTGATTGTTAACCAGCTCCATTTTTGCAAATCTTATAATAAAATAAGTTGAGGAATCTACAATCTCACTCTTCCCTTCTGGTTAGAATTTCAACACCACTGAGGCTCAGAGGAATATGGCAGTCAGCTGCTGCCCCTCCTGCAAGGTAGATGTGGCAAAGCTATGGGCCTGATGAGGGCACAGAAGACAGGGCATGAAATCAGACTGGGCACCCAGGATGGTATTGGGAACACAAACTGGTGTATAGCTCATCTAAAAGAGCATTTGCCAAATGTAATATAGCCTTTAGCTTTCTGTAGCGATGGCAGCAGTCCAGTCATTTGCTGTTGTACCAGACAATGAAGAACGACATGTCCTGACACCTACAGGGGAACATAAAGAATCATTCTCCTATACGGTTATGACGATACACTGGCCCAGACACAGTTCAGATAGAGCCCTACTAGATACTACACTAAAGAGATCCGTAGACACACATTTTAGATTTGCGAATCAATACCTCCATCTAGATCTTACAGCTGACTTCTCTGGGGAACCAAGGCACAGGTTTCATTTACAGTGCATGTGGTTTCCGCTCCCTTCTCAGCTACTCTGACCCATACTGCTTAGCATCTAGAGGGGGGAAAGGGATTGATAAAAAAGTATCAAATGATTTTAATTTGGTTTAACAGGCACAGTGAGAGCCAGAGATCCTGCAGGAGAGACTTCCTGTCAGCATCAGCTATCAAATCCTGGCCTACAGCATTAAGGCCAAGACCTGTTAAGATGCCATGTCATCATTAAAAGCCTACTTACCCACAGCATCAACACAAGGTTTATTCCCAATGAGCCTCTATATGGACCAACAACAAGGTGAGAGACTCTGCTGGGTGGAGGCTAACCAATTCTGACTAACATGGTGTGCCATTCTCTGGCACTTTGATATGTTTTTTTTACTAGGCAAATGTTTTATTTCATTAAATACATATAGTAGGGATATGAACCAATTTCACAGATTTGCAAAAATGTTTTACATTTTTATTGGGCAACAGAGCATCTTCAATGTAGCAGCAATCAAAGCTCCCATCACAACAATCGCCACACACACCCTGCCACATACTGCCCACTGCGGGAGGCCTCCCTTTGAGTGTGTTTAAGAGGCAGCATAGGTGAGAGGGCAAAGGTTGGATGGACAGGTTGTTCAATGGAGACAATGCCGGTGTCGATGGCAGGGTAGCGGCACTGGATGGTCAGCCTAAAAAAATATATATATGTACGTAGAAATTCACATTTGAATAGTGTGAAACGTGGTGTGTGTGTTTACCTGTAAGGGGAGTCTCTGTGGCTGGGGGGGTCATCCGTGGTGATAAGTTCTTTGGGGAACAGCACCTGGTTCTCATATACTAGGAAATCCCCCTCAACCTAGGTGAGGTAGAACATGTATGATTGACTTAACACATAACCAGTGGTGTACTGTACCTAAGTAAAAATACTTTCAAGTACTACATAAGTCGTTTGGGGGGTATCTGTACTTTACTATTTATATTTTTGCCACCTTTAACTTCTGCTTCACTACATTCCTGAAAAAAAAAAAAACTTTTTACTCCAACCATTTGACCTAACCTGCATCCCTACTGCCAATGATCTGGCGGACTCACTAAACCCAAATGCTTTGTTTGTCAATTATATCTTAGTGTTGGAGTGTGCCCCTGGCTATCTGTCAATACATTTTTTATTTTTTATTGTGCCGTCTGGTTTGCTTAATGTAAGGAATTTGAAATGGTTTACACTTTTACTTTTGATACTTAAATACGCAATTCCAGTTACTTAAGTATATTTAGAACCAAATATTTTTACTCAAGTAGTATTTTACTGGGTGACTGTCAGTTGAGTCACGTGCTATTAAAAAAGGTATCTTTACTTTTATTCAAGTATGACAATTTAGTACTTTTTCCACCACGGCATGTAACATGATGAATCAACGTGCTAACACACTCACAGTCGCAATGGAACCACAGGAATCGAGGGAGAAATTGAATAGGGCCCTGGCGCTGTCCGTCTCTTGGGGGACACAGCTGGGGTCCAAAAGGGTGGTGTGTTTTGGCTGGGTGGGCGGGATGGTACGTGACGTATCAGTCACTACTACCATCCTCCCCTCTGGTAAGCACACTGGAAGTCAAGAGAGATCTGGGATCAGTTTTAACAGTGTTTGAATGAGGACATGTCGGTCAAGCCTCTCAATAGTACACCACAGGTTTGTTACCCAGTAACTCTCTGACACGGAAGGTGCAGCGGTGGATGAGGCTGTTTTCCACCTTGAGTGTGTCTATGTCCACCACACTGACTTCCAGACGGCCAACAACACCCTGCAAACTCACTTCCTACAAGCGGGATGAGCCAGAGAGGAAGGGCAGGTTTTGATAATGAAAGTGTCCAATACATTGACTTACTACGTAAATAAGATATATGTTTAAAAAAAAATTTAATAAATTTGCTAGAATTTCTAAAAACCCTTTTTTCCCCCTCTTAGTCATTACGGGCTAGATTGACGAAGGAAAAACATGATTTAATACATTTTAGAATAAGGCTGTAACGTAGCAAAATTTGGAAAAGGGAAGGGGTCTGAATACTTTCCAAATGCACCGTATAGACATGTTCTTGGTTAAAGATTTCAGAGATAGATAGAGAAGAATAGAGCACAACAATTGAAGAACCATTTTAATTTCTTAGGCGGAAGAAACACAGCCATGAGAAAAGTGCCAGTTGAGTGGACAACTAAATCTCCAGTTCTTTTACTTAGATATCCCTCCTCACCTCATAGGTCATGCCCGGACTATAGAGTGGGATCTCCACACTAAAGTAGTCCTCCTCTGTTTCCACGGTGAATCCCCCCATTTCCACTAGCTCCCAGTCCAGCCGGCGGTCCCCAAAGAAGAGCTCCCAGCTCCGCTCCAGGGTCCCGTAGTGCAGTAGCACCAGGAGGCCCCTCTCAGTGCACTTACCCTCCAGCCTGGGAGGTTCTGGGGCTGGGAGAATGCATGGAGAGGAGGGGAAGAAGGAAAATAATGGCAAAAGAGTCAGAGAGAGTGAAGGAATGAGGGATTTAAACAGGACAGGGAGGCAGGTAACCATGAGTTTAGTTCAAATTATTTGGTATTAATTCTCTGTCAAGAGATGTATTTATATATAATCACCTGTCTGCTCTTGAACATCACTCACAATGGTGGCATTATGATAGAAGACCTCTCCATGGGGTGAGATGGTCAGGGAAAAGGTGAGAGGGAGGGTGTACCTCCTATAGCCCCCATCAATATACTGACATAAGAGGGAGAGCATGTTACATTGCATCATTACATTATGAAAGTTTTAAAAAATTGCTAGTGAGGTATGTATACTGTACATAATTGAAGTACACTGACTATACCAGACATTCGTACACCTTCCTAATATTGAGTTACACCCCCCCCAAATACATGAATTTATACTAGATTAAGCATACATTTTTGTTAACTGTAATCTCGTTAGTTATGTTCCAACAACCCCTCCATCTTGTGCAAATATCAGTTATTTTTAAGTCTTGGTTCCAATAGTTTATATTTTTGAGATTGCCAGTTGGCTAGGTTTTGTATAGTTCACCCATCATATGAATATCCTTTGACTCAAATAGGATTCCCTCATGATTGCTCTAATGTCCAAAGCTACATTTTGTGATAAAACGTTTAAGTTGCATTTATTTGAAAATATCCACATTGGTCAGTGCAAAATGTATTTTTAATTCTGCCATGGAAATAATTGTACCTATTACCACTTCATGCCTTTAGTTTTCCATGTGGACCAATTTTTTTATTTTTATAAATCAAATACAAATAAAATCGGTGAATTCTGAAAGCTATCCAAGCATTGTTCCATAAGGTTGTGTTTTTAGGGAGCGATATTGGTTCTTGTAGAATACGTTTCATTTTTGTCCATATTGTTAGTTTTTAACTATGAAATTAATGTTCTTAGCTTTATCCTTTGAAAATAGACATGTAAAAATATTCCGGGGATGAGCATGCACATCTTTAATATGTAGCCTACCCATTGTTTCTCGTTGGTGCATTTAACTATATGTAGCAAGTAAACTATATGTAGCACTGCTTCTTGACACAATGTGTCGGAGGAAAAGCTGTACGACTGGCGACTCAGTTGTACAGGCACAAGTCATCGTGCATGCGTCTGGCCCGCCACAAGGAGTAGCTAGAGCGCAATGGGACAAGGACATCCCGGCCGGCCAAACCCTCCCCTAACCAGGACGACGCTGGGCCAGTTGTGCGCCGCCTCATGGGTCTACTGGTCACGGCTGGCTGCGACACAGCCTGGGATCGAATCCGGGTCTGTAGTGTGGCCATTGATTTTTTTTAATCTTCTTTCCCCCTTGTGCCTTCAGAATGTCAACTTTGGTCTGATAGTTCCACAGCGTAAAGATTACCACGAGAGGGCATTTAGCATTCTTCTGTTTCACGCCGATCCGATGGCGTCACTCGAGATCTTTCGGTGATGCATCCATGACAAGCTTCTCCAATATCAGCTTGACCACGTAGCTGGAAAGGTCTCCTTTTTTCTCGTATTCCGGTAGGTACAACGTTCATTATTTTTGTCTCATTCAGTTTTATTGCTTGTCCAGTTCATCTTCTAACAAGGTTTGCACCTTTGTTTCCAGAAGGCTCATTTTGTTGTCCAGTTCATCCAACACGATAGACTACTGTCCTTTCGAGCAAATCTACTTTTAACATCAAGTTGTGACCGTTTGTTTAGGGGAGCATTGAGAGCATTTTAGCTATGTTTTCCTGGATATCCTTCAGCTGTTCATTGCTCTCATTTTAATCTCCAAGTTTCTCTTTGTCTTCTCTAAGAGAAGCCTTGGCTTGTTGGGTTTGAGTTGCAGCGTCGCTTTACCCACAGATTGGTTCGCTGTTGTATATAAAACTGACCGCTCACACTCTCCAGGCTGCTTGGGGATATATTGATCTATAATTTAAACTATGTTGTCCAGTTTCAACACACAACCACAGTTTTGATGGTACAAAACAGAGCTAGTCATGCCCCATGCATCCTATCGGTCCGCGCATGCACCTCATCGGTTGATGGACCATTCTTGAAACACACACAGGAAACTGTTGAGTGTGAAAAACCCAGCAGCGTTGCAGTTCTTGACACAAACTTGGCACCTACTACCATAGCCCGTTCAAAAGGCACTAATCTTTTGTCTTGCACATTCACCCTCTGAATGGCAAACATACACAATCCATGTCTCAATTGTCTCAAGGCTTTAAAAAAAAAAATCCTTCTTTAAACTATATCTTCCCCTATGGTTACTCTGATTGAAGTAGATTTAATCCCACAAGTCTAATTAGCATAATAATACAAACAATCCCCGTAATAATCTGTCCGTTTAAACTAGAGACATCTGTTTATTTAATATGACCCCTCTGTGGAAAGGTGAGACTCAAGGCCCACTGCCTCACAACACTCATCTGAATGTGCCACGGTACCAGTTGAACAAAAATGTATGGAAGTATATATGGATACTTTTTAGTGACAAAAATAAAAAATCTTGATCTTTCCTATATCTCTCAGATGTAGGACAGACACTTCAGAACAAATGTCCTTTAGATGTATTTTGGGAACAATCTGTAATTCAATGCGTTTGAATGGGCTAATAGAAGTTAGGTCAAATTAAAATGTTCATTATAATTGTTTTTGGGGATACTTCAAAGGGTCTTAAAATTCTAAATCAAATAGCTAAATGATCCTTGGTATGACCTGAAAACAATTCCATATAGCTTAGTAGAACCTCCCCTCTGCCGGTTTAGACAGGGCTTAGACTGTAAAGGGTTTAACAAGTGACATTAATTTAAAAAATCAAAGCTTTCATCTGGATTCACCTGGTTAGTTTATGTCATGGAAAGGGCAGGTGTTCTTAATGTTTTGTACACTCAGTGCACATCTCTACAATTGGTGCTTCTCTCTGCCTCTCCATTAGTCTCACCTTCTGAAGAACGGAGGAGTGTGAGAAGGGGGCATGAAGCTGGTAGGAATGTGACCCGTTGGGGTAGGGGACCTGGACCCAGGACAAAGTGTCCCCCTCCCTCCCCCCGGTGACGTTCTGGAGGGACACGTCTGGAGGGAACACACCCAGGGAGACAGAGAACAGCTTCTGGGACGATATGGTGTCTGGGGAGGGAACAGAGTTAGTGGGTGTGGAGTCATGATCAAAGCATGCAAATAGATTGGTTTTGAACTATTGCAATTATTGTTAACTGTTGTGGGTTTTAGTGGCCATCTATCCCATAAATATGCAGCCTCTAGCATGGTTTATAACTTATGCCAGTTTCGAGCAGAGGCCAACCATTGTGGTAATATCGCAAATTTGTCCGAATTCATTCAAAGCAGAGATTCATATTTGAGTTTGGATGTGACCAATCCCTGTCATTCCTTGAGCTCATTAATACTTGTAGTAGATGGATACTGACTGTCTGTAAGTATGGGGGTCCGGGGGACATAGGCGGTCTTGAGGAACCTGAAGGAGCGATGCTGGGTGAGGGGCCACCGGTCATCCTCCCACTGGTGCATGTAAACAGGTCTACAGACAGAGACTGGCTGTACTGGCCCTCCAACACACCACTCTGGGACAAGAAAAAGCAGTTGAGTGTATGTGTGTGTGCATGCATTTATGCATGCGCGTGTGTGTGTGTGTGTGTGTGTGTGTGTACCTTAATGTGTGTTCCTTCGGCTCCGAATGGAACGCTGACCTCCACCACTCCATCCCTCAGGCTTATCTCATACCCCCTGTCCTTGATCACAGACTCACTCAGGGCAAGCGTCTCCACCCCTATTCTCATGCCCCTGTCCCTGAACCTCCCATGTACCAGGGGGGAGAGGACATGGGGGACAGGCCAGAGCAGGTGGGTACCATCCACTGCCGCCTCATCTGGAGGAGTTAAGGAAGGGATGGAAAGGGGGAGACAGGACGAAAGTGGTAAGAATAAGGAGATTGTAGGTTCAAAAGAGGATTGCAAATAGGATTAAAGTCAAAGCTAAGATTTGTATTCCCTAATAAATAGGCCACATACTCATGGAGCAGGCCACTGTGGCATCGATGGCAAGGACCTTCCCTTGATGTGGGTACAGGATGGTAGCATTGACCACCTCCAACTCAACCCCTTTCTCCTGTGTAGGCGTGGTCAAGTGAAAGACAAGAGTTACTATAACATGTATACCAGCATATTCATATCACATGCAAACAGAGCACAGTAAACACCCTCGTCAGAAGTACCTTGATGGTGTAGGAGAGGGGTGAAGAGTAGGGGCAGCGCAGGATAATCCTGGAGCCTGACTCAGAGATGTGGTAGCCCAGGGCACTGGCCTCCGTCATGGTCCTGGGTCTAACCTCCTCCTTGGTGTGGCCTGGTCTGTGGAACATCATGCCGCTCTTTCCCACCTCCTTTTTCTCCTGCCCAGAGTGTAATGCAGCTGGGACCGGTCCATTTATGGACACCTTGGAGAACAATTAAAGGAGAGACGCAGTGTAAAACAGAAGCGATTTGAAACATGTAAGTTCGGCAAAGTTCCATGCGGAGATGGACAGTACATGTCTTTTCTATTGTGATCTGATGGACCTGTAAGTCACCTCCATGTAGCTCTCCTCGCAGACGAACTCCCGGAAGCCCCAGGGCCACTGGGCTGAGCAGTGGAGCAGGAAGGGGTACCCTAGGTCCCTCCCATTCACCTGCCGGGTCACCAACCACACCTTCAGACGGAACTCTGAGTCATCCTGCACAGGAGAGGTTCTTATTCAATTCCATTCAATCAGAAAACAAGCTGGAAGTCAAGCTAATTAACTTGGATTCATTTATTGATCATTTAGATGGAAGGACCATTTGGCTTCTAGACAGCCGACTCCTGATTTGGACACATGCTGATTCTTACACGAGTCATTCTGTCTCAAGTCATTAAATATCCGAATTTGACTGCATATACCAGTATATTGAATATATATCCATTATGGGTCAATCAAGTTCACCTGGTTGTTGACGTGGCAGGCGAGGAACGAGGCACGGAACACCAGGTCTCCGTGGGGATTGAAGAGCATGGTGTAGCCGCACTCAGTAGCCTTTCGGCCGGACAGGAAGTGAACTCCCTGGTGGTCTGATGACAGCGGTTTAGAGGAAGCTTCAATATTCACAGTGCAGCTGGTTATGGTGTCTTCATAGAGATAGATAGAGGACTCAAGTGCCCAGAAAGCCAGTTTTAGCATGGGCAGCTCCATTGAGGACTTTCACCATTTTCAAGCAGTCAACTGGGTGGGACTTTCTATGGGTTAAGGAAGGACCAAATAATTCCATCCAGGTCATCAGGAGAGATAAGCCAATGAATTATACTTGTGAGCAAACATTCCATAACTGCAGGTGGTAGTAAATCCCCAACCTGGGCTTAGTACCTACACACTCCAGGCGGCAGTATGCACCCCGTCAGTTTGTTTACGAACTCATAGAAGTAGTAGAAGAAAAATGACTACTTCGAAATGGATATGGCCTCAATGGCACTGCCCATGCTCTCAGACGCCATGGGACCGATACAATGTTACGTCCTCTAACTATCTCCATGGGTCTACTCTACAGTCAGATGACATTCTTGTTCTCCCCGAAACGTTCATATTCTAGACAAATTCAGTTTAAGATGATCAAGTAGTGGGGCGGCAGGTAGCCTAGAGCGTTGGACTAGTAACCGAAGGTTACAAGATCGAATCCCCGAGCTGACAAGGTCAAAATCTTTCGTTCTGCCCCTGAACGAGGCAGTTAACCCACTAGGCCGTCATTGAAAATAAGAATTTGTTCTTAAGCGACTTGCCTAGCTAAATAAAAATGTAAAAGTACAACACACCAGTGGCAGTTGGGTAAAAGAATGGCTGTATCCATAATTCAACCAATAATATTACACTCGCACCTTGAACGTCAAATCGGCTCATAATGCCAAGGAAGCCAGATCTGACAAACAGCCAGAAGTGACGCTCATGACACTCAGACCGGAATGTTCCTATAACACAAGACAGATGGAATCATTACCATGAATTCATTGACACATAACATGTGTTGTTCAGTATGAATCAGCCATCAAAGCGAAGAGGCTGACTAAACAGTGGCATGCTGTTTATTGAACAGATTATGTTTATGGCGTATCCGTCTCTCTATGACACAGAAATGAACCACATTCAATCACAATAACAACATGGTGAATGAATAATAAGATTATGTACTGTTTTAGTGTCCTTGTTTCAGGGTTATTTTCAAATCCTGTTAGATATGCATGAATCTAAGATTCACTTTTATTGTGAATCTTTCATTGGATGATATCCAAATAAATCCTCTCCATTTTTGCATTGGAGTCTCAGTTTTGGATTTGTCCACATTTGACAAGTGTGCGGGTCTCCTCTCCTAGAAATCTATTTGTCAGAAACATTCTTTACTGTATTGAAAGGTTATGCTATAAATGGCCAACAGGGGGCGACACTCATACGACATAGTTCTAGTGAGAGCAGCGCTGTATTCATTACGTCCTGCAAGAAACAAGAAACAAACAGAGCAAACGTAACAGAGAGGGACCAACCTGAATTTTATCCAATAGAAACTATTGTTTCAAAACATTTTCCATTTGGAGTACATGATTTGTTGCAAAACATTTTTCAGAATTGGCATACTGAATACCCCCAGGGGTGTAACCATTAGTTCAGAACGTTTTGCAACAGAAACCGTTTAGTCCCAAAAGAAAACGTTGTACAATGAAAATTAGAGTTTACATTGGACAAAGTTCCCCTGTTGGTTCTGTTTGGTTCCTAGTAAATAAACAACAGTACTAAATCAAACTTACCAACTGGTACAGGAGTTGGAGTACTGAGTGTAGCACAGAGTAACAGTATGCTGGAAGACATATTGGTAGAAGTGAGGAATTCAAATGTATATATGGACGACCTATTCTATTAATGTGACTAGATATTACCACAGTCACTACATTCACCTCTTAAAACTCACCACAGAATGATTTTGATAGCCCTAACTTTCATTGTACAAGGTATGGTCATGTTTGGTATTTGTGTAAAGGTGTAGTGAAAAGTAACTTAATTTCTATTTCCTTATCTTTCTCTATTTTCTTTTGCAATTCATCAAACTTCATCCATGATTGGCACCATTTTTGACTGTCAGTGGCAGCCACACCTGTCCATGCCCTAATTGGTAGAGAGCTGATTGCTTTCATAAGATCAACCAGTCAACGAGGCACAATCAATAACTTCTACTTGGCTGCCAACTCATGATAAAAGTAGACCATTTTCAAGCAAATATTCAAACCCCATTCATTAATTGGCCATCATACGTATTTCTAAAATAACCATAGCCTTAAATGTATAGGCCTAACCAACAGGTCCACATATGCCAAGACCCACATTTATCCTACGTTCTTTGTTACGGGAATATATAGATGTGTTTTAGACAACACCTGAGAGATGAGCTCGAAAAACAAGTGTCTCCCGAAATAAGATCCATAATGTAGATCTCTGTCTTTAATTAAACAACATTTTCTAATTGTATCGCAGAAAGACGCATTAATTGAAGATGCTGAATAAATTAAATGAAGATGAATGGAAAAAAGAGGGAAGGAATATGTGCGTTTGCAATCGCATCTTTTTTATGTAGGTTTGACAGCGAAACTTAACGCACAGCAAATGTGCTGGATTACACCGTTCTAGGTTTAGGTTTTTACAGGGATGAGCAGCGGCAGTGTAAGTAACCAGCCTAAAACAAGGCCTCTATTCTGTTTTGTAAATGAATCGGTTGATTACAATGAAACGTGTCCTGTAGGCCTATTCAGTCACCCACAGTTGAAATGTTATCGAATGATTCAAACACAGCTCGTGATAACCTTTTTTTATTTATATTTCCTTTGCATTCATCACCATGCATCTAAATGTCAGTAGATGTATTTATTGTGCACCATATATTCGGCTACTTGTCAAGGCTGTTGATGCCAAGGCGTTGCTAGGAGATGGTGGGTATTTTATTTTCCATGCACCCTACTGAGGTCCTCCCTTTCAGAAAAACAACATTTGCCAAAATATGAAACTCACAAAATAAGATGAATGTATAAAATTGAGAAAAAAATCTAAGTGGGTATGTGTGGCACAAGCAAGAGAGTGAGCAGGGGAAGAAACTGCAGCACTTTCGGACAGACCTGGCCTTTTTGAGATCATTGCAGGTTAGTTCTTATAGTTATAGAACCAGATAAATCTCCATTCAATCAATGTATAAATGACTTAAAGATCCAGAAAACATGAATTATGCAAAAAGCTCTCACAGTCTCACTGCAGAATTAGATGTTCATCCATGTTCCCAAATTTCAAATGTAAAAGTTTCTCCAAACATACAGTTTCAAAGTGTTTTTGTTTCTCCTGCTCCTCTGTATCATTCCATTTCTCCAAACTTCAAATTTCGAAGTTAAGGGTTACGTTTAGGCACACATTCTGAAAGGTTATGGTTTGGGATAGGGTAAAAAAAAAAATTGAAAGTGTCCATGACTGGAACACACAACTTTCAAATCTAGAAACATGGAATTACACCCATCCTCCTCCCATGTCCACAAACACCAAGCCTATTTGATGGTAATGGCACTCACTGTTGCCCCTAGTGGCTGTTTTGAAGGCATTTCCCAACATCCTCAGGACATGAAATGATGTCCAATTTCCACATCAATCTTGAACGATCACCCTGAAATTATCATCAGGGCACTCCTGTCTTGTCTCTCCATATATGGTTTCCAGTACCTTCAACCTTGGCTGAGGGGGAGAGAGGAGCTACTCTAAATGTAGTCAATGAAGAGTACAACTAATAACTCCGTCTATCCTGTTTTCTCAAACATCCAGAAATCGACAATGAGCCTATATTAAGTCTATATTATGATTCTTCTTTTATTCCAGGACAGTAATGAGAAAACATTTTAGAACAGGGAAATTCTACCTTAACTTGTTCAACTAGAACACAGATTTTAATTTTCTGTTGCAAACCTTTTGATATTGTGTGCCATACTGAACATGACCCTGGTCTGCCCCTTCAGGGTTGGCATTCCCCTGTGTTTATGGTGTCGGCAGACTCCTCCGTCAGTAGCACCGACAGCCTGGCTAGTGACACCATCTCCCCACTGCCCAGGGACCACCAGAGGCCTCATCAGGGCCCACAACACATGCCAAGGCAGCAGCAGCAGCACTCATCCCAGGGGCCCAACCACCATACCCACAAATAAGGGGCTAGATGAGTAAAAACCTACACACACAAATACACACGTGCATATTTGAAACACAAACACTTGAACTCATGCACACACACAATAAGTGTACTATCATTTTCCACAGGAGCAGCAGTGAAGTCCATCTCCTACCAGCCTCCCTTAGTGAGAGGGAGATAGCAGTTCCTGTGAGTAGTCATCATTGTATTCCACTCAGTTTCAATAAGGAATCAAACAGTCATATTTCATTCTGACTGTCATCTCTTCAGGAAGTCAGTGAATGTAGTATTTTCTCAGCTCCTCTGACAGACCATTGTTCCATTATTCTTTCCTTTTGTTTTGATAATGACAAGATTTTCTAAAGCATACTGGAAATGTACCTCTTTTCTTTTAAAGAATGAGTCATTTTGTTTACAGTCTAAAGTTCTTACAGAGAGACCTGTCTCGATTCTGCTCTTCTACTAACAAATGGAAAATGATTCAATTCAGAATACCAGTAGAATTGCCCTGTTTTGCAAGGAGGAATGGGAAAAAAATTCAGTCTCTCGATGTGCAAAACTGATAGAGACATACCCCAAGCGACTTACAGCTGTAATCGCAGCAAAAGGTGGCGCTACAAAGTATTAACTTAAGGGGGCTGAATAATTTTGCACGCCCAATTTTTCAGTTTTTGATTTGTTAAAAAAGATTGAAATATCCTATAAATGTCGTTCCACTTCATGATTGTGTCCCACTTGTTGTTGATTCTTCACAAAAAAATACAGTTTTATATCTTTATGTTTGAAGCCTGAAATGTGGCAAAAGGTCGCAAAGTTCAAGGGGGCCGAATACTTTCGCAAGGCACTGTACACCTCTGCTGTCTTCAACCAAGATCTCAGCGATCACTGCCTCATTGCCTGCATCTGTAATGGGTCAGCGGTCAAACGACCTCCACTCATCACTGTAAAACGCTCCCTGAAACATTTCATCGAGCAGGCCTTTCTAATCGACCTGGCCGGGGTATCTTGGAAGGATATTGATCTCATCCCGTCAGTGGAGGATGCCTGGATATTTTTTTTAAATGCCTTCCTAACCATCTTAAATAAACATGCCCCATTCAAGAAATTTAGAACCAGGAACAGATATAGCCCTTGGTTCTCCCCAGACCTGACTGCCCTTAACCAACACAAAAACATCCTATGGCGTTCTGCATTAGCATCGAACAGCCCCCGTGATATGCAGCTGTTCAGGGAAGCTAGAAACCATTATACACAGGCAGTTAGAAAAGCCAAGGCTAGCTTTTTCAAGCAGAAATTTGCTTCATGCAACACTAACTCAAAAAAGTTCTGGGACACTGTAAAGTCCATGGAGAATAAGAACACCTCCTCCCAGCTGCCCACTGCGCTGAAGATAGGAAACACTGTCACCACTGATAAATCCACCATAATTGAGATTTTCAATAAGCATTTTTCTACGGCTGGCCATGCTTTCCACCTGGCTACTCCTACCCCGGTCAACAGCACTGCACCCCCAACAGCAACTCGCCCAAGCCTTCCCCATTTCTCCTTCTCCCAAATCCGTTCAGCTGGTGTTCTGAAAGAGCTGCAAAACCTGGACCCCTACAAATCAGCCGGGCTAGACAATCTGGACCCTTTCTTTCTAAAATTATCTGCCGAAATTGTTTCCACCCCTATTACTAGCCTGTTCAACCTCTCTTTCGTGTCGTCTGAGATTCCCAAAGATTGGAAAGCAGCTGCGGTCATCCCCCTCTTCAAAGGGGGGGACACTCTTGACCCAAACTGCTACAGACCTATATCTATCCTACCATGCCTTTCTAAGGTCTTCAAAAGCCAAGTCAACAAACAGATTACCGACCATTTCGAATCTCACCATACCTTCTCTGCTATGCAATCTGGTTTCAGAGCTGCTCATGGGTGCACCTCAGCCACGCTCAAGGTCCTAAACGATATCTTAACCGCCATCGATAAGAAACATTACTGTGCAGCCGTATTCATTGATCTGGCCAAGGCTTTCGACTCTGTCAATCACCACATCCTCATCGGCAGACTCGACAGCCTTGGTTTGTCAAATGATTGCCTCGCCTGGTTCACCAACTACTTCCCTGATAGAGTTCAGTGTGTCAAATCGGAGGGTCTGCAGTCCGGACCTCTGGCAGTCTCTATGGGGGTGCCACAGGGTTCAATTCTTGGACTGACTCTCTTCTCTGTATACATCAATGAGTTCGCTCTTGCTGCTGGTGAGTCTCTGATCCACCTCTACGCAGACGACACCATTCTGTATACTTCTGGCCCTTCTTTGGACACTGTGTTAACAACCCTCCAGGCAAGCTTCAATGCCATACAACTCTCCTTCCGTGGCCTCCAATTGCTCTTAAATACAAGTAAAACTAAATGCATGCTCTTCAACCGATCGCTACCTGCACCTACCCGCCTGTCCAACATCACTACTCTGGACGGCTCTGACTTAGAATACGTGGACAACTACAAATTCCTAGGTGTCTGGTTAGACTGTAAACTCTCCTTCCAGACCCATATCAAACATCTCCAATCCAAAGTTAAATCTAGAATTGGCTTCCTATTTCGCAACAAAGCATCCTTCACTCATGCTGCCAAACATACCCTTGTAAAACTGACCATCCTACCAATCCTCGACTTCGGCGATGTCATTTACAAAATAGCCTCCAATACCCTACTCAACAAATTGGATGCAGTCTATCACAGTGCAATCCGTTTTGTCACCAAAGCCCCATATACTACCCACCATTGCGACCTGTACGCTCTCGTTGGCTGGCCCTCGCTTCATACTCGTCGCCAAACCCACTGGCTCCATGTCATCTACAAGGCCCTGCTAGGTAAAGTCCCCCCTTATCTCAGCTCGCTGGTCACCATAGCATCTCCCACCTGTAGCACACGCTCCAGCAGGTATATCTCTCTAGTCACCCCCAAAACCAATTCTTTCTTTGGCCGCCTCTCCTTCCAGTTCTCTGCTGCCAATGACTGGAAAGAACTACAAAAATCTCTGAAACTGGAAACACTTATCTCCCTCACTAGCTTTAAGCACCAACTGTCAGAGCAGCTCACAGATTACTGCACCTGTACATAGCCCACCTATAATTTAGCCCAAACAACTAGCTCTTTCCCAACTGTATTTAATTTATTTATTTATTTTGCTCCTTTGCACCCCATTATTTTTATTTCTACTTTGCACATTCTTCCACTGCAAAACTACCATTCCAGTGTTTTACTTGCTATATTGTATTTACTTTGCCACCATAGCCTTTTTTGCCTTTACCTCCCTTATCTCACCTCATTTGCTCACATCATATATAGACTTGTTTATACTGTATTATTGACTGTATGTTTGTTTTACTCCATGTGTAACTCTGTGTCGTTGTATCTGTCGAACTGCTTTGCTTTATCTTGGCCAGGTCGCAATTGTAAATGAGAACATGTTCTCAACTTGCCTACCTGGTTAAATAAAGGTGAAATAAAATAAAATAAAAACATTTGATGTTAAATGGCGTTATGCTTATAATTCTGATCATAACTATTGTATTAATATTATTATTCTCTTGGCCAAAAATTATATTCACAAATGTAAATGGGGTGGTATTTTTTTCCATTGAACCTACAATTTTATAAATCCCTCAAACTCAAGACTTTTCATGTCTCTGAATGTCTGTTAATGTCTCATATTAACGATGTCTTCGATTGTTATAAAAATAAAAATAAAATTGTGGGGGGTTCGCCATGTGTTCTATTTTTCATTGTATTCACATGAATGTCCCTGTATTGATGTGTAATATTGATATTGTTGATATAAATCATCTCTTCTGTAAATGAATTGCACTCTTTTCCCATTGGCCGGCTACGCCATGAATGGCCGCCCGTAAGCCTGGATACGGTCCAATCACGAGCGCCAGATCAACATCAGTGGCACTGATTCAATGGTGAAGGACACGTCCATGAAACTCATGTCCATCACAGACATGGGGATCACAAGGTTCCGACAGTTTACAATTTTAATTCGCATCCCGCCAAAGCAATAGTCCAGCGAAACACAGAATCCAATACTTACCTGATCATAACATGAACATTAAATGTTCCTTCATCCATAAATGTTTCGTTTCATAATGTCGTCTCGGTATTGAAGACACACAGCTACAATTTGTTGCCTCTCCTTATAGGAATATGGCTAAGATGTAGCGTGTGAGCTGCTGTGCCTGTGCACCATTCCATCTTCCTCTAACCCCTTCACCCTGGATATGCACTAACCTGAAAAGCCTTCCCAGAGCACTTCCTGGTCTCTGGAGCCCTGCTCAATTTTTTAAATAAGCCTAATCTCTGTATCCAGAGCCAAATCGTCTACACAGACTTTAGGGGCTGGGGTTTAGTGACTTTTTGTTGTTGTGAAATGGCAAAAAGTGAGGATACAGAACCAAAACATCAAAATATGAATTTGTTGACCTGCAATGCCAAGTGTTTAGAAATGGCATTATCTAACCAATAATATTCATAAACATATGCTCTAGTCAATAGCTGCCAGGTGGCGCTGTTGGACTGTATGTGACAACGGCCTTCCTGTTAATTGAGCACGCTGTCCTCTCATTCCCTCTTCCTCGCCCTCTCCCTTCATAGAAGGTGAAGTTTGAGGCATCTCCATATCCAGACTGCAGTCCAAAGACAACAGGGCAGCAGCACCAGGCCAGCCACTCCTGCTTCAGGAGAGTCCTCAGAGGAAGAGTGACCAGGGTCATATTCATTAGTGCACACTGTAGCAAAACTATTTGCAGCCAAAAACAACTGTTACTTATCTGAAGTCCAGGTAGTCCCTCCATTTCAGGAAATGTTTTACTGTAGTACCATAAGGGCACATTTGAATGGTACTTAATCTTGTGTGGGGGGGTGGTTCTGTAAATGAACCTCCCGTCAGTGAAGCTTGAGGTAAAACGCCAGTGTAAACAACTATAGGAAAATGTCAGAATTAAGTACCTTGAGAAATAAGCCTCATAACTTATCCCATGACCCCCTATCCCATGAACTTCTCCAGCCCCACAGCGGAATGTTGTTTTCTTTCAGTCAGAGTTAGACCCACCCATAATATTTTAAATAGATATGCCTCTGCTTGTTTAGTCTCCATCAAATGTTTGGCACCAGTACTAAAACAGACAGCACAGGCTGTAGTGTGGTACGGGACGTTTGTTTTTAGATTGAGGTTGGCCATTTGGAGGCGCTGCATCGTCGGTTGAGGTAGAAAGACATTTCCAAAAGTATCATTGTATGAAAGTTTATTCCATAGCTTACACGTATTTAAAAATATGTAAACAAGGATGTACAAAACAAGAACACAACTAGACACTTGCCCTCCCAAGATGGGGTTGTGCCATTTGTAGTTTGAGATGCATAACAATAGTCATTTCAAATAAAAATGGTTTAAAAAAACTATCCATTGATATCATTGACATCTTGTCAAGTCAAATACCTGAGGCACCTTTCACTGTAAACCATGGAGATATGAGGTGCCCAATGAATACAACCCTGACGTGGTGGTCAGAGGAGTCAGAAGTATATTGTATGGAATGAGCGGATGTGGCATGAGAAAGTGTGTGAGGAGAGTGTGTGTGTGTGTGTGTGTAGACAGGTATTTGAGCTTGGGGCCAGGACGCCAACACACTAATGCTATGAAACATGCAGAGTCATGAGGTTAGGTTAAGCCAGACTGAGGGGAGAGAGTGGGCAGAGCCAAGGAGGATACGAGAACTTTAATGTCCCCATAGGAATGCAGGTGCACTGCCGAAGTTCCAAACACTGCAAATCAATGTTCCTGCCCCACACATGCCCCAAAAATCACTCACCCAGGGTTATACTTCACCCACACTGGAATAATGAGGAACAAGGAGGATCATGAGTGAGTGATTTTTCCACAGAAATGCAAATATATACATACATCAATGGAGGCTGCTGAGGGGAGGACGGCTCATAATAATGGCTGGAACGGAACAAATGTAATGGCAAAAGCATGGAAACCATGTGTTTGATGTATTGGATACTATTCCACGCCAGCTATTGCGAGTCTGTCCTCCCCAATTAAGGTGCCTCCAACCTCCTGTGACACAGTATGAAGAAGAAAAAAACTCACAGTTCTAGCAAACACTAACACCTTATAGGAACAAATTAAGCATATGGAACTTAATTAAGGATTACATTTTACTTGAATAGTAATATGTTATGACAAAAAATAAATAATGTGAACAGTCAGTGTACATTGACTAGGCCAGTGGTTCCCAACAAGAGTACTAGGACGCCTGGGGGTACTTGGTCTAGCCACAGGGGGTACTTGATAAGACTCATGAGACCATAGTCCTACTGGCAAAATGCACATGAGGGGGTACTTCAGGGGTACTCCAGGCAGAGAAATTCAGTTGGTGGTACAGTGACCGAAAAAGGTTGGGAACAACTGGACTAAATTACACGTGGTGAAGTCTGAACCGAATGAATTGATACTAAAATGTATTAAAACCCTGCCTATGAACGCACATTACTGTGTAATTATGACAACATAGCCCATGTTCTTCTATGGTCTGCTTAAATTAAAATGAACCCTTTATGCCCCATGAACCCTCTCACACCTCCGTTTTTAACCCCTCTCCCAAGACGAACACTGCGCTCACATTCGGCTCAAACTTAACCTCCTCCTCCCTTTAAAAAAAACACAATCTAGTGTTTCAGGAAGAGAAGAGGTGCATGAACCGTGTGTTACAAACAAGACTTCTCATTAAAATAAATACAAACAAATGTTACAAATGTTTTTGTTTTTTTAAACAGACATTGCCATGACTGTCTGACCAGTTTCAAACAGTCCAGGCTGTGTTCAGCATTGTATGGAGAGGAAATTGAGGTTTGGTGAACTCTGTAGTCATATCCTTGTCTAGCTAAAAAAGGCACACAGGACCTTGAGCTCCTTTCTTCTAAGCATAACTGACAGTTCAGAGTATCAAGGCCACTCAGTGGAAAACAAGTAACTTGGAGTAGCATTGGAAATTAGCAGTTCAGCCTTGAAGCGTTCCAACAGTGAAAGCGAGTCACAAGGCCACTGAGGTGAATACTGGTTTCTACCAACAGCGTACAGTACAACGCTATCAACTAAGCACCTTGTTCTCTAGTAATCCAGAGGCAAAAGCCAAGGTAGCTAGTCATTAACTTCCACAGTCTGTAGGCTACCATTCATGCCAGTACTGTAGACTCAACATGTAAGCAAGGCAATGTCTCATTTGAAAGAAACTCCAGCAGTGACCTCCCTCACACCTTTTTTTTTCAATCCTGTTGTGTCCAGTAGTGGCGGGTTCATTCAATCCTTCCCTCTGTGCTGTAGCTAGCCACTGGGGATGTCGTCAGTTCCGTGTCCCATGCTGGGGATTGGGGACTCAGTGCCAGATGTCAGAGGCAGAGCCCTTCCTGGTCATGGCTCTCAGTGGACTACGAGACAGGGAGCTCCTCTTCTTCCAACGGACTGCAAACAGAAGAGAGAGAGGGGTTGGACAGGCGGGCTGAGCTTGGTTTTATCGCAACCAACTCAAGAGCAGACAGGTGCAATGTGGAAATACAGGTACAGACACATTCATGTGTGAACGAAAGACTACCAATTCATCCCTTTGACAGTTTCCCCTATTGCTAGGCAACCCCCCTTAACAATTTGGTTTCTATTAATATTTCAGCATGTCAGGCCTGTGTTCTCACCTCTTCCACAGCTGTCTGGTTGTATGGAGCTTTTGGTGTTAGTAGTGGTGCTGGGCATATCCTCCCCCTCCTTCACCCCGTCCTTTTCTGGGGTCAGCGTGTCAGTACTTCCCCCTAACCCAACGTCCCCGTCCCCCTGCCAGTCATTCAGTGCCCTCTGGAAGGAGTGTGCCAGGCAGGCCGTCATGTCCCGTGCCCGCTCTGCCCGGCTGCACCAGAACACCCGGCAGTGCAGCTGTTGCCCGTGATGCTTACAGATGTACAGAAACACGTTGGGTCTGGTGGCGTCGGCCGCGCAGTAGGCGATGTCCTGGAGGTACGTCTTCGTGAGCTGGCGTCCAGTGCTGAGCTCTTTGACTTCGACGTAGCGCGGACGAACCACCAACGCATGGTCTTTGCTCAGTTTCTTTCCGTTGGAGGCCCCGTCGAGCAGCCGGGCTATGGCGTCCTGGGCCTGCTGTAGATCCAGGGAGAAGATTTTCTCAGTGCCCAGGTAGTGGACCTTGAAGAGCGGGTCGCCGTGGGAGAGGGACTCGGTGCGGTCACGGCGGAAGCGGCGGCGTAAAACAGAAGGGGAGTTCTTGAGGGTCTCCATCAGGTGGAAGGTGTTGAGAGACATGGTAGATTTAAGGTTTCTTTTTTTAGTGGGAGGGGTTAGTTTTGGGGTTAGACTGGGCACAGGTGTCGTGGTCCTCAGTCCTTTTCCCCAGGCTTGTTTCCCAGCTTCTCTTTGAATCGGGTCCAGTTGGACTCACCGTCTTGATCTGCAAGACAGAAAAATAACATATGGGGTTAAAGTGGGTTTAGTTAAATACATTGCCACATAAAAATCAGCAGACATGAATTGTCAATGTTAACACCACAAGATACGTTATAATGTGGAATATGGACACAGCTCATATCTTTCAGATATTTTACTTAAAACATTTTTGATTGAGGCAAACTATCCCTTTCAACACATTATGCAGAGTGGAGACCAGCACTTGGACATGTGTTATAGTTAAACAGGACAGTTAGGACATAATGTACTGGGGGAGGGGGGGGCAGGATCAGGTGCAGCAATGACGTAGTCGGAGGCAATATTCATTTACCACCAGTCACTAGATTCAGTACAGAGCCATCAAATATTTAACAGTTACTGTGCCTTGAAGGGGAATAAACCCTTCCCCACTCACTCTTATACCCATATTAACAGACACTTAAAACAGCTAAACAAGTCAGTCCCGTGAGGTGTCAATGTCCATCTTAACACCTGTCATTACTTAGTTATCATAGGCTTTACCCTTGCCTCTAGTGTATGATCTTTAGGCTTAGTAAACGACATGACAACCATAAGGTGAACAAAGTATTTGACATGTAAATGTATTGCAAGTTCATGTGTGGTAAGAAGTGAAGTGGACTGAACATATGTTATTGAATCGAATTGTCTGAGACTTAGAGTGCTGAAACTACATGGGCAAATGACTGCTTAACCCCCGTTAGACAACACCTCCAGCTGGACATAACTGTATTTGAAGAAAGTCCCAAAAACACCTCTCCTCTATGTCTCAAGTCATTATGTTGACCCTTTCTCTTTTCTCAGCTAATCTCTCAACATCCTACCGCCCCCTCAGATGTTGCTTTGGCCCGAGAACCGCCAACTGTTCCGAGACGATAGGCCATTGTTAGGCGAGCCCACTTCTCAGGAAACAGCTTTGCATTCTACCCCCCCCCACACACACACACAAAATATTTCTCCTCCTAAAAACAATGGCATGTTTTCGTGTGTGCGTCACATAAAGCAGAGATTTCAACTGACCTTGGGACATAAATACACACATTAAGTGTTATACCAGACAGAGCGCGAGCCCCCCTCCTAAAGGTGAAGTAATTTTCCACAGTAAATATGTCCAGTTCTCTTGGCATGTTTACAAGCAGGTAGCTTAACGATAGTGGAACACATGCAGCAACTCCCATCATAACGCATTGTTCAAAATGTGGTCAGAGTGCATTTTAATAGGATCAAAGATGTCCGTGAGTAAATAGAGTAATGTGTAAACTCCCTGATTATGTTATCTGAAGTAGGGTACGAATGTACTGTCCTAGTGGCAGACAGTCAGGTCTGTGTCTGTGTGCCAGACGGGAATTTGGAGAGGGGTGGGAATTGAGGACATAAGGTTTTCCTTTCAGTGGAGCGTTTTGTTTTTAAAGATGGCACCTAGGATGAGTTATAGAAAAGTCAGCTGGGCAATTGCAAGATAAGAGTGATGCTGAGACTCAGATATTTTTTTAACCTAAAAATGTCGAACAAAAAACAATTGCAAAGTTAATCAAACTAAAACACAAGGACTACTTTTAACAATTCCCACCGAATCTTACAAAAACACATTTACTTCTAGTACAGAGCAGATGCAAAAATACGGTAACAAACCATCTTTGTGGAAATTGTTAAAAGTAGTCCTTGTACATAGAGTTTTATGGTTCGTTAAACTTTACAATCATTGATTTTTGTTTGATATACATTTTAAAAGTGGAAAAGCAGTCTCGTCACCACATTCAACATGCCATGCGTAAAAAGGGTAAGCCCCCGTTTCGTTCCCTTATCTTCCATTTAAGAAATGTTTTGCAACAGAATTGGCTTACACTTTGACGCATGATAAACGTATGTACTTTGGAAATGCCACTATAATAGATTAACAATGTCGAATTATCAAATAATTGTAATTCATTCTGAAAAATCATAGTAACAGTCACATGAAACTGGTTTGTCGGTAGAGTGAAAAAGGTAGCGCATTTTACCTTGCTGCAGTTTCATGCAAATGTCCTGGCGCTTCTAAGAGTACCCGTCTTCATAACTGACCGGATGCAAATGAACAGGTGTTTATCAATTATTATAGCTATTGGAATAACATTAATAAGACCAACCAAAACCCTCAATTTCTCTCAGCAGCCAGCATCACTGACGATATTACATTATACATTCCAATAGTACCGTTTCGAACATCAAAGTACTTCTGACCCGAAGCTTCGTTCAACATTGCCTGCTCAAGATTGAAGCTAAATTCCAATAATAATGTTAATTGACTAAAACTCGCAAAGAACGTGGCACAACTTAGGCTACTATGAATGTTCGGAACTAAACACTCATACTCTCTTCTCGTTGGCGTGAGCAATACTCATCCTCTGAATTTGAATGACTGGTGACGCCTCCTCGTACTGCGCTTATGAACCTGAACAGCGTGGGCGCGCCTCCGGGCTACGATGCAAATGAACGAGCATTTGAGTTTGTGGGGTGTGTGAGAGCGATTGAGTGTGTGTGAGTGAGTCAAAGGTGGCCAGGAGGGAGACTTTTGCATTGTGGTGTATTTGTGTGGGAGGGGGGGTTGGTTCTTCTATCGTTGTGCATAGCTAAAATTCCCACAATGACAGTAAAACAAGGACAATTCTCCCTTGTGGGGACATTTCTAATGGGTTAGTAGGGTTAGGGGTTATGGAAAATAGGATTTTGAATGGAATTTAATTTTAGGTCACCATGAGGATAGAAGAAGACAAAGTGTGTGTGTGTATGTGACTTAATGAAAGGTGCCCAGGAGAGAAGGAGAAAATACAAGGCCAGGAAAAAAATAGTGCCTGGAGGCAACATTAAGGGTTAATATAAAAGGTATGCATTGACTTGATAAGGGGGATAAGGAAGGATAACACCTTTGTCACTGTGTGTTGTAAACAAACAGAAAGTTCATTTCTGCTAGCATAAGTATAGCCACATTCATGGTAACTTGACATAATTAGGCCATTGGCCATTTGTTGGAAAAGTACCCAACTGCCATACATAAAGATACCTTAATAGAACATGACTCAAGTAAAAGTGAAAGTCACCCAGTAAAATACTACTTGAGTAAAAGTATTTGATTTTAAATATACTTAAGTATCAATAGTAAAAGTACAAATAACGTCACACCCTGATCTGGTTCACCTGTCCTTGTGATTGTCTCCACCCCCTCCAGTTGTTGCTTATTATTCCCCTGTGTGTATATCCCCGTTTCCTGTCTCTCTGTGCCAGTTTGTCTTGTTTGCCAAGTCAACCAGCAGTTTTTCTTGCTTCTATTTTTCCCAGTCTCTGTTTATTTCTAGTCCTCCTGGTTTCAACTCTTGCCTGTCCTGACTCCGAACCTGCCTGCCTGACCACTCTGCCTGTTCTGACTCCGAACCTGCCTGCCTGACCACTCTTGCCTGTCCTGACTCCGAACCTGCCTGCCTGACCACTCTGCCTGTCCTGACTCCGAACCTGCCTGCCTGACCACTCTGCCTGTCCTGACTCCGAACCTGCCTGCCTGACCACTCTGCCTGTCCTGACTCAGAACCTGCCTGCCTGACCACTCTGCCTGTCCTGACTCCGAACCTGCCTGCCTGACCACTCTTGCCTGTCCTGACTCCGAACCTGCCTGCCTGACCACTCTTGCCTGTCCTGACTCCGAACCTGCCTGCCTGACCACTCTGCCTGTCCTGACTCCGAACCTGCCTGCCTGACCACTCTGCCTGTCCTGACTCCGAACCTGCCTGCCTGACCACTCTGCCTGTCCTGACTCCGAACCTGCCTGCCTGACCACTCTGCCTGTCCTGACTCCGAACCTGCCTGCCTGACCACTCTGCCTGTCCTGACTCCGAACCTGCCTGCCTGACCACTCTTGCCTGTCCTGACTCCGAACCTGCCTGCCTGACCACTCTTGCCTGTCCTGACTCCGAACCTGCCTGCCTGACCACTCTGCCTGTCCTGACTCCGAACCTGCCTGCCTGACCACTCTGCCTGTCCTGACTCCGAACCTGCCTGCCTGACCACTCTGCCTGTCCTGACTCAGAACCTGCCTGCCTGACCACTCTGCCTGTCCTGACTCCGAACCTGCCTGCCTGTCCTGACTCCGAACCTGCCTGCCTGACCACTCTTGCCTGTCCTGACTCCGAACCTGCCTGCCTGACCACTCTGCCTGTCCTGACTCCGAACCTGCCTGCCTGACCACTCTGCCTGTCCTGACTCCGAACCTGCCTGCCTGACCACTCTGCCTGTCCTGACTCCGAACCTGCCTGCCTGACCACTCTGCCTGTCCTGACCTGCCTGACCACCTGCCTGTCCTGACCGAACCTCTGCCTGTGCCTGTCCTGACCGAACCTGCCTGCCTGACCACTCTTGCCTGTCCTGACTCGAACCTGCCTGCCTGACCACTCTGCCTGTCCTGACTCGAACCTGCCTGCCTGACTGTCCTGAACCTGCCTGCCTGACCACTCTGCCTGTCCTGACTCCGAACCTGCCTGCCTGACCACTCTGCCTGTCCTGACTGCCTGAACCTGCCTGCCTGACCACTCTGCCTGTCCTGACTCCGAACCTGCCTGCCTGACCACTCTGCCTGTCCTGACTCGAACCTGCCTGCCTGACCACTCTGCCTGTTCTGACTACCAGCCTGCCTGCCTGACCACTCTGCCTGTTCTGACTACCACTCTGACTGTCCTGACTCGAACCTGCCTGCCTGACCACTCTGCCTGTCCTGACTCCGAACCTGCCTGCCTGACCACTCTGCCTGTCCTGACTCGAACCTGCCTGCCTGACCACTCTGCCTGTCCTGACTCCGAACCTGCCTGCCTGACCACTCTGCCTGTCCTGACTACCAGCCTGAACCTGCCTGCCCTGACCACTCTGCCTGTCCTGACTCCGAACCTGCCTGCCTGACCACTCTGCCTGTCCTGACTCCGAACCTGCCTGCCTGACCACTCTGCCTGTCCTGACTCGAACCTGCCTGCCTGACCACTCTGCCTGTCCTGACTCGAACCTGCCTGCCTGACCACTCTGCCTGTCCTGACTACCAACCTGCCTGCCTGACCACTCTGCCTGTCCTGACTCCAACCTGCCTGCCTGACCACTCTGCCTGTCCTGACTCGAACCTGCCTGCCTGACCACCTGCCTGTCCTGACTCCGAACCTGCCTGCCTGACCACTCTGCCTGTCCTGACTCCGAACCTGCCTGCCTGACCACTCTGCCTGTCCTGACTCCGAACCTGCCTGCCTGACCACTCTGCCTGTCCTGACTCCGAACCTGCCTGCCTGACCACTCTGCCTGTTCTGACTACCAGCCTGCCTGCCTGACCACTCTGCCTGTTCTGACTACCACTCTGCCTGTCCTGACTCCGAACCTGCCTGCCTGGCCACTCTGCCTGTCCTGACTCCGAACCTGCCTGCCTGACCACTCTGCCTGTCCTGACTCCGAACCTGCCTGCCTGACCACTCTGCCTGCCTGACCACCTGCCTGCCTGACCACTCTGCCTGACTCCGAACCTGCCTGCCTGACTACCACTCCTGTCCTGACTGAACCTGCCTGCCTGGCCACCTGACTCCTGACTCGAACCTGCCTGCCTGACCACTCTGCCTGTCCTGACTCCGAACCTGCCTGCCTGACCACTCTGCCTGTCCTGACTCCGAACCTGCCTGCCTGACCACTCTGCCTGTCCTGACTCCGAACCTGCCTGCCTGACCACTCTGCCTGTCCTGACTCCGAACCTGCCTGCCTGACCACTCTGCCTGTCCTGACTCCGAACCTGCCTGCCTGACCCTCTGCCTGTCCCTGAACCTGCCTGCCTGACCACTCTGCCTGTCCTGACTCTGAACCTGCCTGTCTGACCACTCTGCCTGTCCTGACTCCGAACCTGCCTGCCTGACCACTCTGCCTGTCCTGACTCCGAACCTGCCTGCCTGACCACTCTGCCTGTTCTGACTACCAGCCTGCTTATCCCGTTGTAATGTTTTTGGTCTCAGATCTGGTTTCTGACCCCTGCCTGGCCTCGAGACTGCCTATCGTCTGGTACTGTTTGGACTCTGACCTGGTTGATGAACTCTCGCCTGTCCCCTACCTG
This sequence comes from Oncorhynchus nerka, assembly GCF_034236695.1. Taxonomy (NCBI): domain Eukaryota; kingdom Metazoa; phylum Chordata; class Actinopteri; order Salmoniformes; family Salmonidae; genus Oncorhynchus; species Oncorhynchus nerka. The sequence continues at coordinate 27,190,917 of NC_088407.1, forward strand.
CCTTTGCCTACTCCCTTTGTTATAATAAATATCGGAGCTCAACCATTCAGTGACACGGACACAGTGCCTTATGAAAGTATTCATACCCCTTGACTTACTCTACATTTTATTGTGTTACAGCCTGAATTCAAAATGGATTATATTTTTTCTCACCCATGAATGTTCGGGACTAAACACTCATGCTCTCTTCTTGTTGGCGTCTGCAATACTGATCTGCTGAATTTCAATGACTGGTGATGCAATACACCATAATGACTAAGTGAAAACATGGTAAAATATTTTGGGGCACATTTCTTGAAAATGAAATATAAGTATTCACACCCTTGAGTCAATACTTTGTAGAAGCACCTTTGGCGGTGATTACAGCTTTGAGTCATCTTGGGGATGATTTCCTCCCATTCTTCCTTGCAAATTTTCTCAAGCTCTGTTAAGTAAGATGGGTAGTGGTGGTGAACAGCAATCTTCAGGTCCTTTCCACAGATTTTCAATTGGATTCAAATCTGGGCTTTGATTGGGCCACTCAAGGACTTTTACACTTCGGTTCATTTAGGTTAGGCTATTTGATCGGAGAAACCTTCATAATAAATAGAAAAGTTTGTCTCATTACATTGTCATACATTTTATCTCCAGCCTGTGGGCTACAGAAGTGGCCACATACTCTTTCTACCATACACTATATCTGCTACATGATTTATGTTTGATAAATATTTTTGACGGAATGTTGGTGGAGCGCTGCAGAGTTGCGTCCTCTCCAACAGCACCCTGAAAGGCGTGCTGGGAATGGACAATAAATATTTTGCGTCCCTGCAAAATCCCTGCGTCCCTGTGAGCGGTATCAGTGCTCACCTAAAAAGCCCATATGTCACTGGTTGAGAGAAATTGTAGTTGTTTTTGGGCAGAATTATGTGAGGTTTTATGTGTTGTCTTGGCCAGTTTAGCTCAGAAAATGTCACCATAGGCAGCAGCCTAATCCTGCCTAATGAGCAGGCCGGCCCTGGCCTCATCACAATTCTATTTCAGAGCTCTGGGGCAGCAGGGTAGCCTAGTGGTTAGAGCGTTGGGCTAGTAACCGAAAGGTTGCAAGTTCAAATCCACGAGCTGACAAGGTACAAATCTGTCGTTCTGCCACTGTTCCTAGGCCGTCATTGAAAATAAGAATGTGTTCTTAACTGACTTGCCTAGTTAAATGAAGGTCAAATGAAACTATATATGCAGTTCCTTGGACCTCATGGTATGGTTTCTGCACTGTCAACTGTGGGACCTTTTATAGACAGGTGTGCTTCTTTCTAAATCATGTCCAAACAATTGAAATGGCCACAGGTTGACTCCAATCAAGGGTGAGCAAAGGAAATTGGATGCGCCTGAACTCAATTTGGAGTGTAACAGTAGGGGGTGTGAATACTGAATACTTATGTAAATGAGATATGGCTGTATTTCATTTTTTCACAAATTAGCAAACATTTCTAAAAACATGTTTTCAGTTTTGTCATTTATGGGTAATTGTGTGTAGATGGGTGAGAAAAACAATCTATATTAAACATTTTAATTCAAGCTGTAACTTAATAAAATGTGGAATAAGTCAAGGGGTACAAATGCTTTCTGAAGGCACTGTCAGCAACTGCAGTAGCCTAGGTCTATAGCCATAAGAACGTCTGAAAACCACTACTGCTCATCGGTACATTGTGTCACTCAATGCTGGTGGTGTATTGCTATAATCTTTAGGTGCGGGAGTGGCAAAAAAGCACATTATGCCATCATTTCTCAATCGAAGTTTGTACCGACAGATGTAGCCTATTGAATATCATTATAGAATATGCATGAAATGCATCCTCCAATTGCATAGTCTGCCTATGCCCACACATATTGTTTCTAGCAACTCTCATTTGTCACTGTCAATCGAGGAATGAGAATTGTTTACGTTTTACCAGTGAAATCTGCATGCCAATCATTTGATCTCGGTGTCATGGGAATATGGATTCAGATCTTCTTGAATTAGAATTAGAGCAGATGGCGCTAACAAACTATTAGCCTTTCTTGTATTTTGTTTCAATCAAAGCATATGTCCTGCCTAGTGATGCGCACAGTTGAGTTTTGGACGCATGAGAAGAGAAATGTAACTACTCAGATTCCCATCCTAAAATCTCACTAGAAATGAGTAGGTGTTTTTGGTGTAACAGTAACGTTGTGTGCCTACTATGCTATTAGGCAGGTATTCGGTTCTGTTTTGTAAAATACTCATCATTATGTGAAATAGTTTTACCAGCTCTGTGTATTCTCAAATTGCGCCGCTCCCTCGCCCTCGGTTAGCACTACAACCCTGCTCATAGCCTCTTGCTAATGAGGGTCGTTAACCCTAGTTTCTCTGTTCCAGTTCTTCATCTGTTTATGTTGGGGGGCATGAAGGAAAACACTAAACGGTTCCATGTGTGTGTGTGTGTGTTTCAGAGGGGAACAGTGTGCCCCTGTCTAATTTGGGTTTGGCCGTAATTTGGGTTTGGCCCAGCAGGAACTGTTGAGGTTTGGACGTCATACCAACCAAAGTACCTTATAGAACACAGTGGAACTATTATTGGGCACTGATGATACTATGTGCCAACTACCATTGTATGCCTATTTGCCTATCATAGCAAAGTGGAACTATTATTGGGCACTGATGACGCTATATGCGCCAACTACTATCGTATACCTATTTGCCTATTTGGCTCTCATACCCGCCCAACCAAACTAACAGGATTTAAGCTCTATCAGGGAAATAGAGCAGAACTAGCTAGGCTCTGAATTCACAATCCGAAAAATAGGGGTGAAAGTAATGGGTGAAAGATGGATCTTAGTGGTACGAAGCTTTCAGGAAACTCTCACCAGAGTATTTGCTGGTTGAGGCCGGTTGCGATGGGTGGCTACATCCATCCCGAGACCCTGTCTGTACTGTAGTCAAATTAAGGCGAGTAACCTCTGTTTTTGTTTCCATCTCTTATCAGCCGCTTCTTCCTGCATCTCTGAAGAAGAACATAACAAGGTGGCGGTATAACAAGAAATCTCAGACTTTTTCTTTTAGCACCACATTGTATCTCATTCTAGTGGAACAGTATGTTAAACAAGACGCTGTGTAGATAAAAACACGAGTCGCTTCGATGCCTACGGCAGCAGCAGTGAACCCAGCAATCCAGTAGGCTGCTATCTCATGCCCCTATCGATACATTGTTGGACATCAGTGCATGTAGAACATGCCGAGATTGCTGACAGAAGGGAAATGCGGACTACTGCTGCGCATGCAGCAACATCCATGCAAGCTCGAAGGATCAGGCAGGTTTGCGAGGCTAATAAATCCACATTATTGGGACAAACAGAGCATCCTCCACCCTTTTATTCACTCAACTTCCAGTTATCAAGTGGAAGTTTGTTCTCAGATGTTGGCTTTTGTGAAAGAACAGGAGAACAATATTGCAAACAAAATGGAATATACATTTGGCCTGGGCATAATGGCAGTAGTTTAGTTGATGTGGTACTTACATTTCAGTTGATTAAGAATGACTTGAGATAAACATTGATTGATGTGTGAATTGACACACCATGTTAAGATAATCAATGATCTCAGTTTAATCATTGTACTTCCCTACCCATCAACAGCCTTTTATGACAAACAAACACTACTTTTCAGCAAAGTCATCATGTCAACCAATAGCAGTCTAGGATCAGGTTATGGTTCAGTTAACACAACACCACACCGTGTTCCCGACTCATGTATGTTTTCTTACAAATGAGTTACTGAAAAGGGGAAGTTTGATAAGGCTCAGAGATGGAAACAGCAATAGTCACTATGATTTGTAACTCCCAACAAGCCATACAGTGCCTATGTGTTTACTTATCCTAAAGTGTCTGTTGGTAGAAAATGTTCTGTACTAGGTGGGTGGGTGTGTGTCACAGGAGGCTGCTGAGGGGGAGGACGACTCATAATAATGGCCGTAACGGAGCAAATGGAATGGCATCAAACACCTGGAGACCATGTGTTTGATGCATTTGTTACGAGTCATTCTCCACAATTAATGCGCCACCAACCTCCTGTGGTGCAAAAAATATCTGTGTCAGTGAGTCAGACACCAAAGCCTATAATCCAAACTATAGGTTGTTGTAATGTTGCATTACTCTGCTCTGCCCTAAACAGAATACACTATGTGTCACGCCCTGATCTGTTTCACCTGTCCTTGTGATTATCTCCACCCCACTCCAGGTGTCGCTGATTTTCCCCAGTGTATTTATCCCTGTGTTTCTTGTCTCTCTGTGCCAGTTCGTCTTGTATGTTTCCAAGTGGCGGTTTTCCTGTTCGCCTGCTTTTTGCATTCTCCCATTTCTAGTCCTCCTGATTTTGACCCTTGCCTGTTTCTGGACTTTGTATCCACCTGCCTGACCATTCTGTCTGCCTTGACCATGAGCCTGTCTGCCACTCTGTACCTCCTGGACTCTGATCTGGTTTTGACCTTTTGCCTGTCCATGACCTCTTGCCTTCTCCTTTTGGATTAATGAACATTGTAAGACTCCAACCATCTGCCTCCTGTTTCTGCATCTGGGTCTCACCTTGTGCCTTGATTCTATGTTCATGATGTGTTTGAGATACTATGCATTGAATGACTGGAGGAAAATTATCATGGGCCGTGTGTGTATGTATATGTATGTATGTGTGTATATATATATATATATATATATATATATATATGTATATGTGTGTGTGTGTATATATATATATATATATAAACTCAGCAAAAGAAGAAACGTCCCTTTTTCAGGACCCTGTCTTTCAAAGATAATTCATAAAAATCAAAATAACTACACAGATCTTCATTGTAAAGGGTTTAAACACTGTTTCCCATGCTTGTTCAATGAACCATAAACAATTAATCAACAGATAGTAGGCAATTGAGGTCACAGTTATGAAAACTTAGGACACTAAAGAGGCCTTTCTACTGACTCTGGAAAAACACCAAAAGAAAGATGCACAGGGTCCCTGCTCATCTGCGTGAACGTGCCTTTGACATGCTGCAAGGAGGCACGAGGACTACAGATGTAGTCGGGGCAATAAATTGCAATGTCTGTCCTGTGAGACGCCTAAAACAGCACCACAGGGAGACAGGATGGACAGCTGATCATCCTTGCAGTGGCAGACCACGTGTAACAACATCTGTACAGGATCGGTACATCCGAACATCACACCTGCGGGACAGGTACAGGATGGCAACAGCAACTGCCCGAGTTACACCAGGAACGCACAATCCCTCCATCAGTGCTTAGACTGTCCGTAATAGGCTGAGGGAGGCTGGACTGAGGGCTTGTAGGCCTGTTGTAAGGCAGGTCCTCACCAGACATCACAGGCAACAACGTCGCCTATGGGCATAAACCCACTGTCGCTGGACCAGACAGGACTGGCAAGAAGTGCTCTTCACTGACGAGTTGTGGTTTTGTCTCACCAGGGGTGATGGTCGGATTTGCGTTTATCATCGAAGGAATGAGCATTATACCGGGGCCTGTACTCTGGAGCGGGATCGATTTGGAGGTAGAGGGTCCGTCATGGTCTGGGGCGGTGTGTCACAGCATTATCGGACCGAGCTTGTTGTCATTACAGGCAATCTCAACCCTGTGCATTACGGGGAAGACATCCTTCTCCCTCATGTGGTACCCTTCCAGCAGGCTCATCCTGACATGACCCTCCAGCATGGCAATACCACCAGCCATACTGCTCGTTCTGTGTGTTATTTCCTAGCAAGACAGGAATGTCAGTGTTATGCCATGGCCAGCGAAGAGCCTGGATCTCACGTCTGGGACCTGTTGGATCGGAGGGTGAGAGAAGGGGCCATTCCCCCCAGAAATGTCTGGGAACTTGCAGGTGCCTTGGTGGAAGAGTGGGGTAACATCTCACAGCAAGAACTGGCAAATCTGGTGCAGTCCATGAGGAGATGCACTGCAGTACACAATGCAGCTGGTGGCCACTCCAGATACTGACTGTTACTTTTGATTTTGTTCAGGGACACATTATTCCATTTCTGTTAGTCACATGTCTGTGGAATTTGTTCAGTTTATGTCTCAGTTGTTGAATCTTGTTATGTTCATACAAATATTTACACACGTTAAGTTTTCTGAAAATAAAGGCAGTTGACAGTGAAAGGACGTTTCTTTTTTTGCTGAGTTTACATTTATACTACCGTTCAAAAGTTTCCTTGTTTTTGAAAGAAAAGCAATTTTTTGGTCCATTAAAATAACATCAAATGGATCAGAAATACAGCGTAGACATTGTTAATGTTGTAAATGACTGTTGTAGCTTGAAATGGCTGATTCTTTATGGAATATCTACTTAGCGTACGGTGGCCCATTGTCACCAACCATCACTCCTGTGTTTCAATGGCACGTTGTGTTAGCCAATCCAAGTTTATCATTTTAAAATGCCAATTAATCATTAGAAAACACTTTTGCAATTATTTTAGCACAACTGAAAGCTGTTGTTCTGATTAAAGAAGCAATAAAACTTACCCTCCCAGGCCCACCCATGGCGGTGGCCCTGCCCAGTCATGTGAAATCCATAGATTAGGCCCTAATTCATTGATTTCAATTGACTGATTTCCTTATACGAACCTCAACTCAGTAAAATCGTTCAAATTGTCGCATGTTGTGTTTATATTTTTGTTTACTATATTCAGTATCTGTCAAAGTTTAGACACATCTACTCATTCAAGGGTTTTCCTCTATTTAAAAAAAATTCTACATTGTAGAATAATGGTGAAAAAGTGTTAAACAAATCAAAATATATTTTAGATTTTAGATTCTTGAAAGTAGCCACCCTTTGCCTTGACAGCTTTGCACACACTTGGCATTCTCTCAACCATCTTCATGAAGAATGCTTTTCCAACAGTATTGAAGGAGTTCCCACATATTCTTAGCACTTTTTGGCTGGTTTTCCTTCACTCTGCGGTCCAACTCATCCCAAACCATCTCAATTGGGTTGAGGTAGGGTGATTGTGGAGGCCAGGTCATCTGATGCAGCACTCCATCACTCTCCTTCTTTGTCAAATAGCCCTTACACAGCCTGGAGGTGTGTTTTGGGTCATTGTCCTGTTGAAAAACAAATGACAGTCCCACTAAGTGCATAGCAGATGGGATGGCGTATCGCTGCAGAATGCTGTGGTAGCGATCCTGGTTAAGTGTGCTGTGAATTCTAAATAAATCACAGACAGTGTCACCAGCAAAGCACACCCACGCCATCACACCTCCTCCTCCATGCTTCACAGTGGGAAGTATGGGTTTGAGCAAGAATGAGTTTTTCCCCACAAAAAGGCTTTATTACAGACATAAATACTCCTCAGTTTCATCAGCTGTCCGGGTTGCTGGCCTCAGATAATCCCGCAGGTGAAGATGTGGAGGTCCTGGGCTGGCGTGTTTACACATGGTCTGCGGTTGTGAGGCTGGTTGGACGTAATGCTAAATTCTCTAAAACGACGTTGAAGGCGGCTTATGATAGAGAAATTAATATTACATTTCTGGCAACAGCTCTGGTGGACATTCATGTGTTCAGCATGCCAATTACACGCTCCCTCAAAACTTGAGACATCTGAGGCATTGTGTTGTGTGACAAAACTGAACATTTCCGAGTGGCCTTTTACTGTCCCCAGCACAAGGTGTACTTGTATATTGATCATGCTGTTTAATCAGCTTCTTGATTTGCCACATCAGTCAGGTTGATGGATTATCTTGGCAAAGGAGAAATGGTCTCTAACAGGGATATAAACAGAAAAACAGCTTTTTGTGCATATGGAACATTTTCTGGGATCTTTTATTTCAGCTCAAACATGAGACCAAACACTTTACATGTTGCGTTTATATTTTTGTTCAATATATAAATATGTATATGTGTGTGTTATATTTGACACCTCAGTTAAACCTATACTTCATTTGGAGAGTGGTTAGAGAGAAATGGGTTAGAAATGTATTGGTGTCACACACCTATGTTGATCAGCCAACCCAATCCCAGAGTCCTCCTGTGATATAATTACAGTAGTACAGGACATTGGTATTGAGTGACCCAGGCTTCCACTGACACAAATTATGCCTCTGACCACCAAGGTCTGTTGAAGAGAAGAGTGCAAGTCGGGTTACCAGGTAGCCATGCAGGATAACCTAGTAATCAGAAAGGTTTGTCGGTAGTGAGTGTGCCTGTGTGTCCATGTGCCCGTGTGTTTTTTTTCATGTTTGTGTGGGTGTGTGTGTGTGCGCGTCCCCTCCACCCCTTAAAAACTAGTCTCAGTCAGTTTCTACATTGACTTCAGGGATAAAAATGCCCAGTGATATTTGAGATGTCTTTCTTAAAGAAAACAAAAAGGTTCCCGCTCGCCCCACCGAACATTCCATTCAGCAGAATACCAAGTTCCCAGAACTTCCTTATCCCTTCCCAAAAGGAAATGTTATTTTGCTTCCTGAGGAATGAGTGTAAAAGCAGATATTTAAACCATTGTTTCACAACACTTTTTGTCATGTTTTTATGTTAGGCCTATTGGTCCAAAACATTCAAAAGGACCCCAAAAACACTCAACACGCAACCTCAGAAGATGGTGTTATCTCATATTTAACAGTCAGAGGGTGTTATCTTTGTCATGGTTCCCGATATCGTTCGTACACACTCAAACCCCACTTAGTTGCACACCCGTCTCTGGCCTGCATCCAAGATGGCCGCCTTTGAGGGTATTTACTGTAAGCTCTGTTATGGAAAACTACTTCCTCAGGATGTTGCTATGCTATTTGCACCCTGGCTGTATTCTGTGTGTTGTAACCTACTATTGTATTACTGTACGTGCATATATCACAGGCAGGCTCATTGAAATGTTTACTTCTGGGAATAGCAAGGGGCCTCTGTTGTTTTGTTTAATGCTGCGTTCGCAAACCCAACAAGGAAGTGGGACTTTACAACATACGACTGGGAAAAATCTACTTGAACAGCCCTCCAATTGGTAATTACTAGTGGAAGCTCATCTTTCATCCTGAGCTCCCACTTCTCCACATAATGATCTCTGACGTTACCTACTAAGGAAAGCAATTTCGGCAGTTAAATGCAACAACAAAACATTATTTATAAAAAGCATTCTATTAATATGTTTTTTTGAACTCTGTAATTTGTTTACAAGCATGATAGCTGTACTTTTAGTTTATGGTTTTTAGTTTAGCCAATGAGCATTTCTCAGTTAGTTAAAAGCATGTGAATGCATCCAACTGGTATATATGACTTCACAACTGGTAAATTCTCACCTCCCTCTTGGAAACAAACACAGCATTACTAACACAATCATATGGGCCCCTGTGAGGCTAGTGGGAGGAGCTATAGGAGGATGGGCTCATTGTAATGGCTGGAATGGAATAAATACATACATATAGAAACCACATTTGACTCAGTTCAATTTATTCCATTCCAGCCATTATAATGAGTCCGTCCTCCTATAGGTCCTCCCACCAGCCTCTGAGTAAATCAAATATAATCAAATTTTATTGGTCACATACACATTTTTAGCAGATGTTATTGTGGGTGTAGTGAAATGCTTGTGTTCACAGTGCAGTAGTATCTAACAATTCTCAACAATACACACAAATCTAAAAGTACAAGAATGGAATTAAGAAATATATAAATATTAGGATGAGCAATGTAGGCGTGGCATTGACTAAAATACAATAGAACAGAATACAGTATATACATATGAAAGGAGTAAAGCAGTATGTAAACATGATTAAAGTGACCAGTGATTCCATGTCTATGTATATGGGGCGGCAGCATCTAAGATGCAGGGTTGAGTAACCAGGTGGTAGCCGGCTAGTGATGGCTATTTAACAGTCTGATAGACTCAGTAGCCTCGGTTTTTCGGATGACTGCCTTGCCTGGTTCACCAATTACTTTGCAGACAGAGTTCAGTGTGTCAAATCGGAGGGCATGCTGTCCGGTCCTCTGGCAGTCTCTATGGGGGTGCCACAGGGTTCAATTCTCGGGCCGACTCTTTTCTCTGTATATATCAATGATGTTGCCCTTGCTGCGGGCGATTCCCTGATCCACCTCTACGCAGACGACACCATTCTATATACTTCCGGCCCGTCCTTGGACACTGTGCTATCTAACCTCCAAACGAGCTTCAATGCCATACAACACTCCTTCCGTGGCCTCCAACTGCTCTTAAACGCTAGTAAAACCAAATGCATGCTTTTCAACCGTTCGCTGCCTGCACCCGCACGCCTGACCAGCATCACCACCCTGGATGGTTCCAACCTTGAATATGTGGACATCTATAAATACCTAGGTGTCTGGCTAGACTGTAAACTCTCCTTCCAGACTCATATCAAACATCTCCAATCGAAAATCAAATCAAGAGTCGGCTTTCTATTCCGCAACAAAGCCTCCTTCACTCACGCCGCCAAACTTACCCTAGTAAAACTGACTATCCTACCGATCCTCGACTTCGGCGATGTCATCTACAAAATTGCTTCCAACACTCTACTCAGCAAACTGGATGCAGTTTATCACAGTGCCATCCGTTTTGTCACTAAAGCACCTTATACCACCCACCACTGCGACTTGTATGCTCTAGTCGGCTGGCCCTCGCTACATATTCGTCGCCAGACCCACTGGCTCCAGGTCATCTACAAGTCCATGCTAGGTAAAGCTCCGCCTTATCTCAGTTCACTGGTCACGATGTCAACACCCATCCGTAGCACGCGCTCCAGCAGGTGTATCTCACTGATCATCCCTAAAGCCAAAAACCTCATTTGGCCACCTTTCGTTCCAGTTCTCTGCTGCCTGTGACTGGAATGAATTGCAAAAATCGCTGAAGTTGGAGACTTTTATCTCCCTCACCAACTTCAAACATCTGCTATCTGAGCAGCTAACCGATTGCTGCAGCTGTACATAGTCTATTGGTAAATAGCCCACCCATTTTCACCTACCTCATCCCCATACTGTTTTTATTTATTTACTTTTCTGCTCTTTTGCACACCAATATCTCTACCTGTACATGACCATCTGATCATTTATCACTCCAGTGTTAATCTGCAAAATTGTAATTATTCGCCTACCTCCTCATGCCTTTTGCACACAATGTATATAGACTCCCCTTTTTTTTCTACTGTGTTATTGACTTGTTAATTGTTTACTCCATGTGTAACTCTATGTTGTCTGTTCACACTGCTATGCTTTATCTTGGCCAGGTCGCAGTTGCAAATGAGAACTTGTTCTCAACTAGCCTACCTGGTTAAATAAAGGTGAAATAAAATAAAATAATAAAATAAGCTGTTTTTCAGTCTCTCGGTCCCTGCTTTGATGCACCTGTACTGACCTCGCCTTCTGGATGATAGAGGGGTGAACAGGCCGTGGCTCGGGTGGTTGATGTCCTTGATGGTCTTTTTGGCCTTCCTGTGACAACGGGTGCTGTAGGTGTCCTAGAAGGCAGGCAGTGTGCCCCTGGTGATGCATTGGGCAGACCGCACCACCCTCTGGAGAGCCCTGCGGTTGTGGGCGGTGCAGTTGCCGTACCAGGCGGTGATACAGCCCAACAGGATGCTGTCAATTGTGCATCTATAAAAGTTTGAGGGTCTTAGGGGGCAAGCAGAATTTCTCCAACCTCCTGAGGTTGAAGAGGCACTGTTGCACCTTCTTCACCACACTCTGTGTGGGTGGACCATTTCAGATTGTCAGTGATTTGTACGCCGAGAAACTTGAAGCTTTCCACCTTTTGCACCGTGGTCCTGTCGATGTGGATAGTGGTCAACTCCCTCTGCTGTTTCCTGAAGTCCACAATCAGCTCCTTCATTTTGTTGACATTGAAGGAGAGGTTATATTCCTGGCACCATTCCGCCAGGGCCCTCACCTGCTCCCTGTAGGCTGTCTCATTGTTGGTAAGCAGGCCTACTACTGTTGTGTCGTCTGCAAACTTCATGATTGAGTTGGAGGTGTGCCTGGCCACGCAGTCATGCGTGAACAGGGAGTACAGGAGGGGGATGAACACACACCCTTGTGGGGCCCCTGTGTTGTAAACATTTCTTGAAAATGTTGCAGCTATTGGCAAAACTGGTAACTTCACTTCACATTGTAAAACTGTAGGCCTGTCTTAGTTTCTATATTCTTGAAAAATACTTTTCATCAAGTCATATACTGTATACACATTCATTAATATATACATGCTGACAACAATTTACAGTTGTGCCTTTTGTTTTCAATGGCAACAAATTCAGATGCATGTCCACGTTATCTGTAAAGACATTTTGCATTCTTTGAGATATTCTTCACCTCGTGCCTTATGTGGAGGTGGACCCAGACTATATATAGGCTAGGCCTGTCAAGGCAGTATGGGTGACACAGACTTTTATCAAATAATTATTGGAAGAAGGCCTAGTCTTAATTTCTATACAGCCAATTCAATAGAACCTTGGCCGGTTCAATGGCAGAATTTTAGCAACAAATACTTTGTGGAAATGGTCCTGGATTCATGATCAGATTTACCAAACAGGACTCACTAGGTTATTGTTTAATTTTCTCTCTGAAAGTCCAGTGTGTCAGATAGGAAGTGACCTGACCTTCTTGAGCCGTGAAGGCGGGCTAAATAAACATTGTTCATTGCCTCGCACCCTATAGTAGGCTACTGGAGTGACACACGTGACACGACGACTACACATTTCCTAATACGGTTTACAGATGAGAGTTTAAAGTCTGCGGAGGAGAATGAGTAACTAGTGTGTGAGATTATGTCAGCTTTTTTTTCTTCTTTATTTAGCCTATGTTCTCTTCGTCTTGAGACAGGGTTACATCAGGCTCATGATGATCTAATTTCCACCCAGACTACCAGACAAAGTGGTGACTGTTTTTAAGAGGGGGAGTTGCAACATTTGAATAGAATAGGCTAGACTAGATTAGACTGTAATTTGAGGAGGGGTTTAAGGGGAATTCCTTCACATGAAATCCCTTTTTTTGTAATAGGCCTGCAGTAGAAATCCCTTGTTTTTCTGTTTTTATACACTCCGTTACTTCATGGCCTACTCTACTGCCCTGTCCTGATCTGCCCTGAACAAGTCGTCATCTATTAAATAACATTCCAAATAATAAACTATTACATTTCCCATCGGTCTATGGTAGCCTAACTCTGGTAGGAGCAATTTTATTGAGAGAGAGAGAGAGAGAGACTCTTGTTATGTAACAGCCTTGAGCAGAATAAATCATAATGGTCCTTTAATGGGTTCCTTTGTGGCCATTCAATTGTATGAGAAGAACTGCCAGCCTACACAGATACACACCTCTAGAATGGTTCCCTTATCACAATGCTCCTATGTTCCCACAGTGGGCTATGTTGCTCCAGACCATGCTATTGATCCAGAAATATACTTATGGCACAGTAGAACAGTCTATATTTAGGGCCAGGAGTTTCTCTCGTGGACCACATGACCAGACCAGGAAGGAAACAGTCTAGGCAGAAGAAGGGTCCAGAGTTGTTCCTGGTGAGGGCACATGGTCAGGAAAAACAACTGATTTTGCAGTTCTGCTTCCTGGACAACGAAAAACACCTTTTCTGAAGCATTTTATGGTGGGTGGCCCTTGACTACCTACTGTATAGTTGTATTTAATTCGTTATGAGTTGTTATAAAGTGCTATGGGTAATTTAACCAGGATCCACTCTATAACAATTGCCACTGCTTTCCAGGGAATGCTGTTATCCAGAGTTATATAACCAAAATTGGATGGAAGGAATACACAGGGCCAAGGGTAAAACTGATGTATCTATCAACCTTTCATTTGGACTAACTTATTGCTGCACTCTCTTTGGCCATTGTTAGATATATGTTATGACGAGGTTTAGTGATGGTGGTGATGACTGAAATGTCATGAAAATACTCCTCACAGCCCAATCATGGTAGACTAAACAGGAAAAGGAGGCAGCTTCCTGTGTTGGCTTAGAAGGGCTCCCAAGTTATTTGTGAGCGCATCAAGTCACAACACCAGACCATTCAAATAGAATAAGAAAAATCTCTTGGAAGTCAAGATGCCCATTACAAGACTAAACATCATACATTATTTCTGCTCAGTGAAATCAAGAATGACTATGAATGTAATTAGATAAATAGGTTTAGTTCCCTATCTAAATGAAGGGTTCTGTGCCCATATTCACAAAGAGTCTCAGAGCAGGGGTCCTATTAGGATCATTGTGCTTTAAAAGGTTAAACTGATCCTAGATCAGCACCCCTACATGGCCCCAGGACTTGGAAAGCAGTTTCAGGTCTGTGTAGGCTACATTAGTGCCCCCAACCACCAAATGTCCTGTTTTGAACAATGCCCAAAATAAGTGACTTCTATCAGGCACGGTATGTGTAATGTGCACCTTGATTATGGGTGCCTTGAGTGAGTGCACTCATTTAGTGGATTTGGCAAAGTTAAGAATAAAACCTAAAAATTTTAACCTAAAATCGTTCCCACATTGACATTCAATGGTTTGACATTCAGTAAGCCCCAATGTTTCCAAAACACTTCATTAGAAGTGTTCATAATGTCAACCTTATATAATGGTTGGTGGGTAGTTGACATTTGGCACAGTATAAGTCTCGCTTATGAAACACTGAGGATGATGTCATCTTTACAAATCTCAGAGGAATTCATTATTTGGGTTTTTTAAATATCTACAAAGAGCTTCATAAACTTCTGGGAAATAGTAACTCTCAATATTGTATTACACCTGTAGTAGACCAAATCAAATCAAATATATTTGTCACGCCTTGGTCTTAGTATTTTGTGTTTTCTTTAATTATTTGTTCAGGCCAGGGTGTGACATGGGTTTATTGTGTTGTCGTATTGGGGTTTTTGTAGGCATTGGGATTGTGGTTGATTAGGGGTGTGTCTAGTATAGGCTTGGCTGCCTGAGGCGGTTCTCAATCAGAGTCAGGTGATTTTCGTTGTCTCTGATTGAGAACCATATTTAGGTAGCCTGGGTTTCACTGTGTTTTTTGTGGGTGATTGTTCCTGTCTCTGTGTAGTGTTCACCAGATAACCTAATTACAGCCTTTCACGTTTCGTTTGTTTTTTGTATTTATTTAGTTATTTCATGTATCGTGCGATTTTTCATTAAAGAACACGAGTAACCACCACGCTGCATTTTGGTCTGACTCTCCTTCAACAGACGAACGCCGTTACAGAATCACCCACCACACACGGACCAAGCAGCGTGGTAACAGGCAGCGACAGCAGGAAAAGCGAAAGGAGGAATGGACATGGGAAGACGTTTTGGATGGCAAAGGTTGTTACACTTGGGAGGAGATACTGGCCGGAAGAGATCGCCTCCCATGGGAACAGGTGGAAGCAATTAGGAGAGCAGAGGCAGCCGAAGATAAGAGCCGACGATACGAGGGAACACGGTTGGCAAGGAAGCCCGAAAAGCAGCCCCAAAAATGTATTGGGGGGGGGCTCAGGGAGAGTGTGGCAGAGTCAGGGTTCAGACCTGAGCCAACTCCCCCTTGTTAATCGTGAGGAGCAGCGATCAAAGGACTTCTGGACTTGGGAGGAGATATTGGACGGAAAAGGACCCTGGGCACAGCCTAGTGAATATCGACGCCCCAAAAAAAGAACTGGAGGCGGAAAAAAGCGGAGAGGCGCTGGTATGAAGAGGCAGCACGGCAACACGGATGGAAGCCTGAGAGTCAGCCCCAAAAATGTATTGGGGGGGTGGCTTACAAAGAGTATGGCTATGCCAGGTAGGAGACCTGCGCAAATTCCCTGTGCTTACCGGGGGGCTAAAGAGACCGGGCAGGCACCGTGTTATGCTAGTGAGCGCACGGTGTCTCCAGTGCGGGTGCATAGCCCGGTGCGGTACATACCAGCTCTTCGTATTGGCCGGGCTAGAGTGGGCATCGAGCCAGGTAAAGTTGGGCAGGCTCGGTGCTCAAGAGCTCCAGTGCGCCTGCACGGTCCGGTCTATCCAGTGCCACCTCCACACACCAGTCCTCCGGTAGCAGCTCCCCGCACCAGGCTTCCTGTGCGTGTCCTCGATCCAGTACCACCAGTTCCAGCACCACGCACCAGGCCTTCAGTGCGCCTCGCCTGTTCAGCACAGCCAGAGCCTTCCTTCCCTCTAGCGCTGTCGGAGCCTCCCGCCTGTTCAGCGCTTCCAGAGCCTTCCTCCTCTACAGCGCTGCTGGAGCCTCCTGCCTGTTCAACGCAGCCAGAGCTGCCAGTCTACATGGAGCAGCCAGAGCTGTCAGCCTGCATGGAGCAGCTTGAGCTGCCAGTTTGCATGGAGCAGCCAGAGCTGCCAGACTGCACAAAGCTGTCAGTCTGCATGGAGCAGCCAGAGCTGCCAATCTGCATGGAGCAGCCAATCTGCATGGAGCAGCCAGAGCTGCCAGTCTACATGGAGCAGCCAGAGCTGCCAATCTGCATGGAGCAGCCAGAGCTGCCAGTCTACATGGAGCAGCCAGAGCTGTCAGTCTGCATGGAGCAGCCAGAGCAGCTAGATCCGCCAGTCAGCCATGATCTTCGAGATCTGCCAGTCAACCAGATTCTTCCAGATCTGCCAGTCAACCAGGATCTACCGGAGCCAACTACCTGCCTGAGCTTCATCTCAGTACTGGGCTTCCTCTCAGTACTGGGCTTCCCCTCAGTACCGGGCTTCCCCTCAGTACCGGGCTTCCCCTCAGTACCGAGCTGCCCCTCAGTCACGAGCTGCCCCTCAGTCACGAGCTGCCCCTCAGTCACGAGCTGCCCCTCAGTCACGAGCTTTTTATTTTTATTGTGTTGTCGTATTGGGGTTTTTGTAGGCATTGGGATTGTGGCTGATTAGGGGTGTGTCTAGTATAGGCTTGGCTGCCTGAGGCGGTTCTCAATCAGAGTCAGGTGATTTTCGTTGTCTCTGATTGAGAACCATATTTAGGTAGCCTGGGTTTCACTGTGTCTTTTGTGGGTGATTGTTCCTGTCTCTGTGTAGTGTTCACCAGATAACCTAATTACAGCCTTTCACGTTTCGTTTGTTGTTTTTTGTATTTATTTAGTTATTTCATGTATCGTGCGATTTTTCATTAAAGAACATGAGTAACCACCACGCTGCATTTTGGTCCGACTCTCCTTCAACAGACGAACACCGTTACAATATTTATATAGCCCTTCGTACATCAGCTGATATCTCAAAGTGCTGTACAGAAACCCAGCCTAAACCCCCAAACAGGAAGCAATGCAGGTGTAGAAGCACAGTGGCTAGGAAAAACTCCCTAGAAAGGCCAAAACCTAGGAAGAAACCTAAAGAGGAACCAGGCTATGAGGGGTGGCCAGTCCTCTTCTGGCTGTGCCGGGTGGAGATTATAACAGAACATGGCCAAGAAGTTCAAATGTTCATAAATGACCAGCATGGTCAAATAATAATAATCACAGTAGTTGTTGAGGGTGCAGCAAGTCAGCACCTCAGGAGTAAATGTCAGTTGGCTTTTCATAGCCGATCATTAAGAGTATCTCAACCACTCCTCCTGCCTCTAGAGAGTTGAAAACAGCAGGTCTGGGACAGGTAGCACGTCCGGTGAACAGGTCAGGATTCCATAGCCGCAGGCAGAACAGTTGAAACTGGAGCAGCAGCACAGCCAGACAATATGTATTATACATTTACTATATCTTCATTACATTTGAATTAATGGTAGGCCTACAGCGAAAAACAGCACCAGTCAAAAGTTTGGACACACCTACTCATTCAATGGTTTTTCTTTATTTGTACTATTTTCTACATTGGAGAATAATAGTGAATACATCACAACTATGAACTAACACATACGGAATCATGTAGTAACCAAAAATGTGTTAAACAAATCAAAATAGATTTTAGATTTTAGATTCTTCAAAGTAGCAATCCGTTGCCTTGATGACAGCTTATATGTGTTATTTCATAGTTTTGATGTTTTCACTATTATTCTACAATGTAGATAATAGTACAAATAAAGAAAAACCATTGAATGAGTAGGTCCAAACTTTTGACTGGTTCTGTACATAGACAGAATATAATAAACAGACGCACACCAATTCCAACAAACATCAATGACATCACGTGCTCAAAACCACATATTCCCACCGCATTCCGTTTGTCTCACTCCAACATTTTCTCTCATTCTTCATACCTTGGACGTTTCCAGTGTTTGTAACATTCAATGGCATATGGCTGAAATCACACTATTCTATTTCTCTGTCTCTATGCCATATGGCTGAAATTGCACTATTCTATTTATCTGTCTATGCCATATGGCTGAAATCGCGCTATTCTATTTATCTGTCTCTATGCCATATGTCTGAAATCGCACTATTCTATTTCTCTGTAGCACATTTTTTTCAATATTTAAATGCATTTGATACATCCACCGTCTTAATGGAGGATCATTTTATTTCCTGTTTTAAAGTACATTTATTTCCCAAAATGAGTGACGAGAAAAGTAGGCCTATGGTCCAACCCATTGGCGCCGACAGAGATGGCCGCCTCGCTTCGCGTTCCTAGGAAACTATGCAGTATTTTGTTTTTTCATGTGTTATTTCTTACATTGTTACTGCAGGAAATCTTAAGTTTTATTACATACAGCCGGGAGAAACTATTGGATATAAGAGCGAAGTCAACTAACCAACATTACGACCAGGAATTCGGCTTTCCCGAAGCGGATCCTCTGTTTGGTCCACCACCAGGGACAATGGATCGGATCCCAGCCGGCGACCTAGAACAACGGCGCCACAGAAGGGGCAGACGGAGCAGTCTTCTGGTCAGGCTCCGTAGACGGGCACATCGCGCACCGCTCCCGAGCATACTACTCGCAAATGTCCAGTCTCTTGACAACAAGGTAGACCAAATCCGAGCAAGGTTTTCCTTATAGAGAGACAGAGATTGTAACGTTCTTTGTTTCATGGAAACATGGCTCACTCGGGATACGTTATCAGAGTCGGTACAGCCACCTGGTTTCTTCAAGCATCGCGCCAATAGAAACAAACATCTCTCTGGTAAGAAGAAGGGCGGGGGTATGATTAACAAGACGTGGTGTGATCATAACATCATACAGGAACTCAAGTCCTTTTGTTCAGCAGACCTAGAATTCCTTACAATCAAATGCCGACCGCATTATCTACCAAGAGAATTCTCTTCGATCATAATCACAGTCGTGTATATCCCCCCCAAGCAGACACATTGACGGCCCTGAAAGAACTTCATTGGACTCTATGTAAACTGGAAACCACATCCTGAGGCTGCATTTATTGTAGCTGGGGATGTTAACAAGGCTAATCTGAAAACAAGGCTCCCTAAATTTTATCAGCATATCGAATGCGCGACACGGGCTGGCAAAACCCTGGATCATTGTTATTCTAACTTCCGCAACGCATACAAAGCCCTCCCCCGCCTTCCTTTCGGAAAATCTGACCACGACTCCATTTTGTTTCTCCCAGCCTATAGACAGAAACTAGTGCTCAGGTCTGTTCAATGCTGGTCCGACCAATCGGATTCCACGCTTCAAGATAGCTTCGATCACGTGGACTGGTATATGTTCCGCATAGCATCGGACAATAACATTAATGAATACGCTGATTCAGTGTCAAGTTTATTAGCAAGTGCATCGGTGATGTTGCATCAACAGCGTCTATTAAAACCTTCCCCACCAGAAACCGTGGATTGATGGCAGCATTCTCGCAAAACTGAAAGTGCGAACCACTGCTTTTAATCAGGGCAAGGCGACCGGAAACATGACCGAATACAAACAGTGTAGCTATTCCCTCCGCAAGGCAATCAAACAAGCTAAGCGTATAGAGACAAAGTAGAGTTGCAATTCAACAGCTGAGACACGAGAGGTATGTGGCAGGGTCTACAGTCAATCACGGACTACAAAAAGAAAACCAGCCCTGTTACGGACCACGATGTCTTGCTCCCAGACAAACTAAACAACTTCTTTGCTCGCTTTGAGGACAATACAGTGCCACCGACACGGCCCACTACCAAAACCTGCAGGCTCTCCTTCACTGCAGCCAATGTGAGTAAAACATTTAAACGTGTTAACCCTTGCAAGGCTGCCAGCCCAGACGGCATCCCTAACCGAGTCCTCAGAGCATGCGCAGACCAGCTGGCTGGTGTGTTTAGACATATTCAACCAATCCTTATCCCAGTCTGCTGTGCCCACTTTCTTCAAGAGGGTCACCGTTGTTCCTGTTCCCAAGAAAGCTAAGGTAACTGAGCTAAATGACTATCGCCCCGTAGCACTCACTTCCATCATCATGAAGTGCTTTGAGAGACTAGTCAAGGATCATATCACCTCCACACTCCACTCCCTGTTCATCCATGACTGCGTGCTCATGCACGCCTCCAACTCAATCATCAAGTTTGCAGACGACACTACAGTGGTAGGCTTGATTACCAATGTTACGAATCCCTTTTGGCCGGACAGTCTAGGGGGGATGGTAATGAGACCCATAACATAACTCAGGCAAATTATAATAATGACAAAGTAAAGTGTGAATGAAATAACCAGGACACCTGAAATCTACCGTCAAACTCAAGGTTTATTTGAAAACACACGGTAATGGGGGGGGGGGAGCAGGGAAAGGGGCTGAGCTGGACCCAAGGAAAGAAACAATAAGTATTCAAAAACACCCCTAAGCTAGACTAGCCTACTTTAACAACAGCTAACTAACTAACCAAAAATACAGTGGGTGGTCCGACCAGTTCTAACTAGTGTATTTAACAAAGTCTACCTACGGGTAGTGTATGCCCATGGGCGACTGGTCTTGGTTTCCCCTTTTCCCACCAGCAAACAAACAAACACCATAACCAAAAACAATACTCACAGGTGATGACAAAGTGCTATGGAGGTGCTCAAACAAAAGAGAGGTTAATACACAAAGAGAGAGTGAACCACAGAGACCTACAGACATGGCATTTACAGAGAGATTGAGCTCTAGAGCAAACAACTGACAGGGTTTTTAAACCAAGGGAAAGGAACTGTGATAGGGTAGGAAACAGGAGGAGGTGTGTCTTCTGATTGATGATTGGATTGGTGACTGATTGGGGAGTGATGATTTTCACCTGTGAGGGGAGAAGGAGAGAAAAGAAACACACAGGATACACACAGGATACTTGTATCCGTAACAACCAACAACGACGAGACGGCCTACAGGGAGGAGGTGAGGGCCCTCGGAGTGTGGTGTCAGGAAAATAACCTCACACTCAATGTCAACAAAACAAAGGAGATGATTGTGGACTTCAGGAAACAGCATAGGGAGAAGCCCCCTATCCACATCGACGGGACAGTAGTGGCGAAGGTGAAAAGTTTTAAGTTCCTCGGCGTATACATCACGGACAAACTGAAATGGTCCACCCACACAGACAGCATGGTGAATAAGCTGCAGCAGCGCCTCTTCAACCTCAGGAGGCTGAAGAAATTTGCTTGTCACCAAAAACACTCACAAACCTTTACAGATGCACAATCGAGAGCATCATGTCGGGCAACTACAGACCAGTATCCCTTCTTTCTTTTCTCTCCAAAACTCTTGAACGTGCCGTCCTTGACCAGCTCTCCCGCTATCTCTCTCAGAATGACCTTCTTGATCCAAATCAGTCAGGTTTCAAGACTAGTCATTCAACTGAGACTGCTCTTCTCTGTATCACGGAGGCGCTCCGCACTGCCAAAGCTAACTCTCTCTCCTCTGCTCTCATCCTTCTAGACCTATCGGCTGCCTTTGAACCATCAGATCCTCCTCTCCACCCTCTCCGAGTTGGGCATCTCCGGCGCGGCCCACGCTTGGATTGCGTCCTACCTACCAGGTGGCATGGCGAGAATCTGTCTCCTCACCACGTGCTCTCACCACTGGTGTCCCCCAGGGCTCTGTTCTAGGCCCTCTCCTATTCTCGCTATACACCAAGTCACTTGGGTCTGTCATAACCTCACATGGTCTCTCCTATCATTGCTATGCAGACGACACACAATTAATCTTCTCCTTTCCCCCTTCTGATGACCAGGTGGCGAATCGCATCTCTGCATGTCTGGCAGACATATCAGTGTGGATGACGGATCACCACCTCAAGCTGAACCTCGGCAAGACGGAGCTGCTCTTCCTCCCGGGGAAGGACTGCCCGTTCCATGATCTCGCCATCACGGTTGACAACTCCATTGTGTCCTCCTCCCAGAGCGCTAAGAACCTTGGCGTGATCCTGGACAACACCCTGTCGTTCTCAACTAACATCAAGGCGGTGGCCCGTTCCTGTAGGTTCATGCTCTACAACATCCGCAGAGTACGACCCTGCCTCACACAGGAAGCGGCGCAGGTCCTAATCCAGGCACTTGTCATCTCCCGTCTGGATTACTGCAACTCGCTGTTGGCTGGGCTGCCTGCCTGTGCCATTAAACCCCTACAACTCATCCAGAACGCCGCAGCCCGTCTGGTGTTCAACCTTCCTAAGTTCTCTCACGTCACCCCGCTCCTCCGCTCTCTCCACTGGCTTCCAGTTGAAGCTCGCATCCGCTACAAGACCATGGTGCTTGCCTACGGAGCTGTGAGGGGAACGGCACCTCAGTACCTCCAGGCTCTGATCAGGCCCTACACCCAAACAAGGGCACTGCGTTCATCCACCTCTGGCCTGCTCGCCTCCCTACCACTGAGGAAGTACAGTTCCCGCTCAGCCCAGTCAAAACTGTTCGCTGCTCTGGCCCCCAATGGTGGAACAAACTCCTCACGACGCCAGGACAGCGGAGTCAATCACCACCTTCCGGAGACACCTGAAACCCCACCTCTTTAAGGAATACCTAGGATAGGATAAAGTAATCCTTCTCACCCCCCTTAAAAGATTTAGATGCACTATTGTAAAGTGGCTGTTCCACTGGATGTCATAAGGTGAATGCACCAATTTGTAAGTCGCTCTGGATAAGAGCGTCTGCTAAATGACTTAAATGTAAATGTAAATGTGGTATGGCAACTGCTCCGCCCACAACCGTAAGGCTCTCCAGAGGGTAGTGAGGTCTGCACAACGCATCATCAGGGGCAAACTACCTGCCCTTCAGGACACCTACACCACCCGATGTCACAGGAAGGACAAAAAGATCATCAATGACAACAACCACCCGAGCCACTGCCTGTTCACCCCGTTATCATCCAGAAGGCGAGGTCAGTACAGGTGCATCAAAGCGGGGACCGAGA